>NC_079502.1:4306102-4375965 GCF_030052815.1 Hevea brasiliensis
AAATCATGTGTGATGCAAGCGAGTTTCTTTGTTGGAGTCCTTGGCCAGTGAAAGATAGAAAACCTTATGCCATTTACTATGCAAGCCGAACCCTTGATGAAGCTCAAGTTAATTATGCCACAACTGAAAAGGAGTTCCTTGCGGTAGTATTTGCACTCAATAAATTTCGTTCTTATTTGGTCAACTCAAAGGTAATTGTTTTCACTGATCATGCAGCAATAAAGTATTTAATGAGCAAGAAAGAAGCTAAATCTAGGTTGATTAGATGGATTTTATTACTTCAAGAATTTGATTTGGAAATAAAAGATAAAAAGGGTATTGAGAATGTGGTGGCTGATCACCTTTCTAGGATAAAAACTGAAAATAAAGATGATGAAATTGTGCCAATTGATGAGTTTTTCATGAATGAGCAATTGTATGTGTTGAATTCTGCACTTCCATGGTTTGCTGATATTGTGAATTTCTTATCTTGTGGTGTCTTGCCACCTGATTTATCTTGGCAGCAAAAGAAAAGATTCTTGCATGATTTTAAATTTTATTCTTGGGAAGAACCTCTTTTGTTTAGAAGATGTAATGATGGAATAATTAGGAGATGTATACCAAAGGAAGAAATTCATGATGTTATTTACCATTGTCATTCCTCTGAATATGGTGGTCATTTTAGTATCTCAAAAACTGTTGAAAAAGTCTTGACATCAAGTTTCTATTGGCCTAAAATGTTTAAACATGTGAGAGACTTTGTAAGCAAGTGTGATAGGTGCCAAAGGGTAGGCAACATTTCCAAAAGAGATGAGATGCCTCAACAATCCATATTAGAAGTTGAATTGTTTGATGTGTGGGGAATTGATTTCATGGGGCCATTTCCATCTTCTTATGGGAATAAATATATCTTGGTAGGGGTGGACTATGTATCTAAATGGGTAGAAGCTATTGCTACACCTACCAACGATGCAAAAGTTGTGGTGAAATTTCTGAAAAAAATTTGTTTTAACTAGATTTGGTGCCCCACGTGCTATAATCAGTGATGGTGGTAGCCATTTTTGCAACCACCAATTTGAAAAATTGATGAGAAAATATGGGGTAAAGCATAGGATTGCCACACCATATCACCCTCAAACAAATGGCCAAGTAGAAATCACAAATAGAGAAATCAAGCAAATCTTGGAGAAAACTGTCAATAAGTCCAGAAAAGATTGGTCCCTTAAATTAGATGACACTCTTTGGGCATATAGAACAGCATTTAAAACCCCCATAGGAACTACACCTTATAGGTTAGTTTTTGGGAAATCATGCCATTTGCCCGTAGAGTTAGAACACAAAGCTTATTGGGCCATTAGAGCAATCAATTTTGATTTACAAGCTGCTGGACACAGAAGACTTTTGCAACTTGATGAATTAGAAGAATTTAGACTTGATGCTTATGAAAATGCTAGGATCTATAAAGAAAGAACTAAAAAATGGCATGATAAGCATATCAAGAAAAAGGACTTTAAAGAAGGAGATTTGGTTCTCTTATTCAATTCAAGGTTAAAATTTTTTCCAGGAAAATTAAAATCAAGGTGGTCAGGTCCATTCAAAATTGTGAAAGTTTTACCTCATGGTGCTGTGGAAATTTTTGGTGAAAAATCTGGTAATTTCAAGGTAAATGGACAAAGATTGAGGCACCATTCAGTTGGTGAGCCAATTGAGAAGATAGCAACTTGCTATCTCTCTCATTCTCCATAAAATCTTGAGTGAGGATGGTCAAGCTAAAGACCTAAACTTAGCATTTTTGTGCATAACTCCCAATTTTTCATTGATTCTTTATTTCTTTCATATATATGTTTGTTTTAAGTTTTTTCTATACTCCTTATTCAGAGTTTAACATTGTTCTAATTTCCTTGTGCAGATGGGATACAATGCATTGCAAGCAAATGAGCATAAAAAAAAAAAAAAGCCCACTACCCATAAAAAAAAAAAAAAATTTTAGTTGCTTAATTCATTAGTGTTTTTAACTTGTTTAGTTAATATTTTGCTTGTGTTGTTTTTTTTTAGTTCCTCATAAAATACATTTTTCTTTTATATCTCTAGTACATTGCTCACTTGCTTTTATGTGCTACTTCGGATTTACACTTGATGGTTACATTTTTGAGCTTAACTTCCTATTTCAACTTTTTGAGTTTAATTGATTTAATGGATTCCATTGCACTGTTTCTTTTGCAATGAGTGCAGCAGCTGTCCAAATTTTATCTAATTAAATTGGCTGCACTTCAATGAGGTAACAATTCTCATCTCGACTTGTGTCACTTTCAACACAAGTTGTGCTATCGCTATGTAACAGGTAATAATTCTTTATGCACATATGAGCTACCCATTTCTTTATCCCATTTCTTTATGCACATAATTATCCCATTCCTTGCACTCTTTTAACATTGAGGACAATGTTCATTCTGAGTATGGGGGAGAGGGTAAATTTTTTGCAAAAATTATTTTTCCTTTTCATTTGCATATAGTGACATACTCATTCATCACTTCATACTTGTACATATTCACATACATACACTTGCATATAGCCTCATATACTTAGTTACGCATACTTAGTTGCATATAGATTGACTTGACATTTACACTCATGCATTTCGTTCATTTAAAATTTTTGGATTTTTTAAACCAGTCTTTGGATTCCATAAGCCACTTATTCAAGCAATCCAACTTGCCTTTAGATGGTTAGTGGAATGAAAGTTCCAGCTGGGTACAAAGTCTTAAGCATTATTCTTTCTCTTATTTAATAGCTGAAAATTAATATATCAATCTAGGTATGCAGTGCTAGTTAGTTATTTTGAGTTTTGAGTGTCTGGATAAGCCTTTAAGGAAGAAAATGGTCATTGTCGTCTCACCATTCCTAGAACAAGCATCTTAGATCTTTCAAAGCGAAATTTTTAACTTGCATTTGATAAGAATATGATTTAGGCATTCCTTCATATTTTAAAACTCACATTTAGCCTTAACCTACCTTAATTTCATTTTAACCCTTGCAAACCCCCTTGAACCTTAAATCCCTAATTTCTTTGGAACCCAAATCATTTACTGAGCCATTAAACCTAAACACTACCACCTATTTATGAGAATAATATTTTAGCAATTAAGTGCATAAAAAATATATAATGATATAAAAAAAAAAAAGAGGATTGAAACATCTTGAAAAGTGCTAGAGTAATTGTGAAAAGTTGATAAAAAAAAAAAGAAAAGAAGAAAAAGTCACCAAAATATCCCAAAGGTAATTTTGGGTGTGACATGAAATAGGGACAAAATCAAAATAAAATAAAATAAAATAAGCATAAAAAGTAGTCCCTTTGTATAATCATTATGATAGCACTTAAGATTCATTGTGAATTTCTTTCCTCTTGATAAAAAAATTACCATTATAAAAAAAAAAAATGGATGCACTTTGAGTTTCATGATTAATATTATTCTCATATTTTGTTTACCTTATTCTCTTTCTTTGTTAACCACAATTTTACCCTATTTGACCCCATTACAACCCTTAAAAAGACCTAATGATTCTTTGAAAAATGCTTGTTACATTAGTAGAGTTAGATCTTTTATGCTTGCATATGGGTTTGGCAACATAATCTTCCATACATTACTCACCATCTATTTGAGACACATTGGCTATCTATTTCATTTAAGTTTGTTTAGGCACAATTGACTCTTGTAGTTGGTTGGTATTTGTTGCTTGGGTTGATTGGTTAATTCTTAGCTATTCTGTAATTGTTGAGAGTGCTTGCTTCATTCTTTGTGCTTTTGCTGGTGGGAACTTGGAATGTTGGTGGCTAGAGGTAAGTTGGTGGTTTGGATTTGTGATTTTTGTGTTTTCAAAGACTGATTCTATTCCCTTCCAAATGAGTTTTAATGAAATTTTGCTTGAGGACAAGCAAGAGTTTGAGTATGGGGGAATTTGATGCATGCATTTTAGATCATCATTTAGGAGTAATTTTTGCACATAATTTACCCTTATTCATAGCTATTATTTTAGATATTAGTATATATTTAGTCAATTTTACAATTTTCACATTTCCTAGTTTAATTTTTGGAATTTATTTGTTTTGTAGGTTAAATCTGGAGAAATTTGATGTATTTTGATCAGAGTAGCCATTTGGAGGAGATTAAAGTCGAATTGCAAAAATTTTGAAGTTGAGTAAAAAAATGGCCGAGAGCGACACAACCTGCAGCACAACCGAATTAGCTTATGTCGCAGGTTGTGTCGATCGTCAGATATTCACGCCGAGAGCGACACAACCCGCGACACAACTGACTCGGCTTATGTCATTTTTACTGGAAATAATTGACGTGGCATTTCCGTTACTCCAGCTTTTTTACCTCACTTTCTCTGGAACCTTCCCCCTTTTACCCATTCTAGGGCAGACCCTTAGCCTATATAAAGACTCATTTTATCATTTTCTTTCCATAGAGAGCAAGGGAGGCATTTTTGGCAAGATTAGAAAGAGAGAAGGGAGCACTTTCTGCATTTCTTTTCCAAAGTGCGGATCACGTCGCACTTTTGTGCAGCAGAATCTTCTGCAATTTGCTGGGTTTTTCTACCCTTTTAGCTTACATTTCCATTATTTCTTCATTTCTTCATTTGGGTTTGTCTTTAAACAATGATTTGTGAGTAGTTTATTGAGATTCTAGAGATGGGTTTGTAAATATTGATTTGTATTGTGGTTTTGAACTGATTTAGCCATTTAAATGGGATTTGTTATATTTTGATTTATTGCTTGTGTGCTTATTGCCTTGCTTGATGAATGGGCCCTCATTAAGTTAAGTTTTAATCCTTAATAGATGGACTGAAAAGTGAATATTGGGGATGGATAATCTTGCAATAAACTTTATTTTCTTGGTGTTAGAAATAAGCTAAGAAGATTAAGGGGAATTTTCCAAAAATCAATTTTATGCATTAGTTGGGTTTTTGTTAGATTTGAAATACCGTGAAAACAGGGTTTGATTTAATGAAAACCAATTTTGAGATGCTTGAAAAAGGTTTCAAAAATTTAAGAATTGATTTCCCTCAAAATTGCAATTCTCATGTGTTTGGCTAAATTAATGATAAACCACATGCAAACAATATTGAAAATCCAATCTCTAGAATCAATTTAATTTTCATTGAATTTAGATTTAAATCCTCCAAATCTCATAAATAGCAATTTCAATTTAAATCCAATATCTAGAATTACTTTATTTTTTTAGATTTAATTCTTCTTAATTTCATAAATAGAAATTTCAAATTAATTTTTGGTAATCTAGTTTAATTAATTTTAGTTAATTGTTTGATTTAGCATTAATTCCTTAAATACCAATTTTAATTCCAAATTTCATTTTACATCTTTAATTTTTGTCTTAATTTTAATTTTTAGATTTTATTTTTAATATCTTTTAATTTTGTCATTCTAATTAGCTTATACTTTTATTTCCAATTTAAGCACAATTCCCTGTGGGATCGATATCATTTTTTAAAACTATACTACTGTGACCCGTGCACTTGCGGACACAACACAGTTACCATAAATCAATTATTAAAATAATACTATAGCATTCAGTTATAACATTATCGAGAAAGTTTTTGCAGCATTTTATTTTTAATTTTATATATATGAGTGTGTGACAAATTATAATGGTTAAAGATTATGATTTTGTAAAGATTAAAAGTTTTAATTTTTCCCATAATTGTATTTAAAAAAAATGTTACCTTGATAATTATATTCATATATTTATTTATATGTAAATTATATAGAGCCACTAGCATTGCACATAAAAAAAATTAAAATATTTAAATTAAAAATTTATATTTTAAATTAAAAACATAATTTTTAAAAATTTTGACTAAAAATAATAAAAACAAACGTATTAAAAATTATAGGACGCATGTATTATTAAAAATTTTGATTCTAACAATATCTGTATTTCACTCTATGATAAGATGAATGGAATTGAAAGTTATATGCATGTTGCAATGGTAATCATGGCATGCACATAAAGTAGTATGTTCTCTCTTTCTTCTTCTCATCTTCTTGAGGGTGTGTTGCCAAATTATGATCAAGCCATTTTAAAGTCAAACATGATTTAAATGAGATTTTTTTTTCTTTTTTATAAGTAAGCAGTGTTACACTCATTTCATATAGGCATTTTAGGATAGTTTTGCATCCATTTTACCCTTATATTTTAGTATATTTTATGTTTTTAGCTTTATTTTAGCTTACTTGTTAAATTTAAATACTTTATATTTGATTTTTGTAATTTTATTGTTTTTGACAAGATTTTGTGGCAAATCAAAGATCAATGAGTGCATTAGGAAGTGATTTGAAGAAATTTGGAATTCTTTAAGCATGGAGGAAAGTTGAAGAAATCAAGTTTTGAAAGAGCAAGTTAGTCGAAATTTGCTTAAGACTTTGCTTATAATGTTGCTTAGGATATGTCATATAAGCTTAACCTTAAGCCTATTCAAGCTGAAAGTCAAGCACGGCTTAAATCCTACACATTCAAGCTTTTACTTCACAACTTGCCGAGAATTACTTAAGATCCTACTTAGGGTAAAGCGGCAGTGCTTAAGGTGCAGCACAAGTCAAGCTGGAAGTCAAGCATGAGCAGAAAAGTCCATTTTACTCCAAGTCTCCCGAGATTTGCTGAGGGTCTGCATAACCTTAAGCAGACAGTGCAACCAGAGGTTGAAATTTGCTAAGAAGCTGCTTAGGGTTAAGCCGTACCCTAAGCAGACTGCCAAAACATGAATAATGCTGCTGACTTGGATAATTTTATACCTCATTTCCTATCCACTCCTTGGCTCTTATTTGCTTTTAGGGCAACTTTTTGGGACCATATAAATTCATCATTTCCTAGTTTTTGCCACAAGAGAAAAAAGAGGGAGAAACAAAAAAAGGAAAGAAAATATAATAGAGAGAGGAGGAGACGCCATTTTCTGGGGAGGAGCTGCTGCAACCATCTTTTAGAGCTTCAGAAACCAGAGTTTTGGGTTCTTCTACCTGGGTTTTTCTATTTTAGTCCTCTTATCATGTTTTTCTTTACTTTTCCATCAATCTTTCTTGTAAATACCATTATGAGTGAGTAAACTCTTTGGATTTTAGAGTTGGAAAATATGTTTTAGATTAATTTATGGATTTCGACTGGGTATTTCCTTATTTTACATAAATATGAGTTTTGATTCTTTCCTTGTGTGCTTGATTTACTTGTCTAATGTTGGTACCCATTAGGTATTGTGTTAATCTTTGATTGAAGGACCGAAAGGTGAAAGTCATTGATAGATAATCAAGGATTGGAATTTAAAATACCTAGATTTAGAAATAAACTAGGATTTTAAGAGGAATTAATTATTGATTACAAAACTTAATGGGTTTTAAAGTAATCAAATAACATACGAAAGTAGATTTGGTTATTTTAGAACACACTTTGGTTTGCTTGAAAAAGATATCAAAAGAATTTAGAATCAATTTCCTTCAAACTCTATTTTTCCCTTAAAATTGGAATGCCCAAGACAAATCCCAATTAATTTATTCATAAATCCCCAACTCTGGAACCACTTTTAACATAATTAGACTTTCATTTAAATTACCCATTATTAATTTAGTTTAATTGCAAACTAGATTTAGAATTTATTTGTTTGCTCTTTACCCATTCTTATTAGATTAATCAATTTACCTTGCTTATTTACATTTACCATTTATTCATCAATCATTAGCCCAAATAATCGCTTCATTCATAGTGTGGTAATCAAACGGCAAATCCTCGTGAGAATGATACTTGATTCATCACTTTATTACTTGAGACGACCCGTATACTTGCGGATTCACCACATCAAGCAGGCAATTTTATTAAAATTAATGGTTAGGAAAATTTTAACATGAACACATCCTTTTAAGCCCCGTCAGTAGACCTCCACAGAACACCCATCCTAGATGTAGCAAGAAGATACAAACCATCCAAGAAAATCAAGAATTAGCTAAGACAATACATTAAGCCAAAATGAGAGGGTTCAAATGTCACAACTCAACCTATGGGCCAGACCGACACTAGGACCTGGGCCAGCCTAAAGCCCCCGAGGCCCGTAGTAAGCCTAACTATTCCTTAACCCAATCCTAAGGCCCATTTTAAGCCCAATTTCAAGAATTCAATCGAAAAGAGTCTGACCATAATATGGACTATACAACAGGGAGTTTTTGATTCGTCCAACCTGTAAGCACAATATATTATAATTTGGGAAGCTCAACTCACCCTCCACATAATCATAATGACATAAAATCAAATGGGAGCTCAGCTTCCTCATCCAGTCCAATCACACACCCACATACATGCATTTAAAATGCTTACAAATTCAATATAATATTATATTACTGTCCCAAATTGATTAAAATGCTCCTAACACATGTGGAGTTCTAGAATTTAGCTAAATTATACAAAATATATTAAATATTATTAATTGACCTGCGAAGAAGAGGAGCAGGTTAGTCACAACAAGGAATCCTCTTGTAGCCTGGAAAAATAAGGTGAACAAGAGTGAGAGTTCGACTTAGAGAGTAAAATACCGATTTTAACTATAATTTCTATAGCTATCTAAAGCTAATGCATCCTGAAGAGTGGAATACAACGCCATCAAAATTTTCTTATAAATCACATCATAATAGCAAAAAGGTAATTTAGAGTACACACACACCCAATAATATTCAAACTGTACATATACGGGAGCTGATCCCCTATACATCTCTCTTAATCCAACCTCTGCCAACGAGTGTCTCTTAAGTCGGACTTTCGCTTAATGGCCAAAATGCGGGGGCCAGCGAGTGTCTCTCGAGCCGTGCCTACCCTGACTTATCCATAAGAGGACTGGGTCCCAGCGAGTATCTCTCAAGCCATGTCTACTCGTCCTATCCATATCCAATACCACACACCACACGCACGCCAACGCACGCACACTGCTCCAAATTACCATAAACAACATCCATGGCACTTCATTAATTAAGAATGCAATATAAAACGTGCTTAGGGTCTAACTACATAGATACATATTTATAAGTGATGCATGGGCATGCTTGAATATATAATAATATTGAAATTATAATTAAAATTAATATTTTACTCACAGTACACCAGAGACGACTATAGAGGTTGGGTAAAGGAAGATGGTTGACCCTTATCGCCAAGAAAATTTTATTGTGAATTTATTAGTTCTAATTTAAATAAAAATAAATTTAAAGAGGCAATCCTAATTTATGCCAAAAGTTCGGCAGAGTTTTCCCTGTACCTAGGACTTACCCAACCTGCAAACAGATTCAAATAACACTTCTAAATTCTCAATTTCCACAATCACATCTCATCAACATTATATGGCCCCTCCTGAGCCCTCCAAATCAGACAATAGTCATAAACTTGAAAAATTACATTTTTATCCCTATAATTGATATTTTGTAAAAATCCACTCAAACAAGCTCTAAAAAATATTCTAAAATTTTGTTTCGCAGTTCTTAATAATATTATTAAGCTAATGCGAAAGTAATTATAATTTTTTAACCTACCACGAATATTTTATAGATTTTTAATCGTAATCAAGCACTAGATAATTAAGAAAAAGTAAGGTTCAGGTTTACCTATGCCAATTCCGACCTTGGAGACTCGTCCGGAACGTCTAAAAATGGTGGGGTAGCCTATAATTTCGACCTCATTCTGAACTGTTTTTGTAGCCTGCCTGTCCGGCTCGAAATTGCATATCCGAGCAACTGTTGAATTTTTGCGAATTTAAGGTACCTACTCGAAGCTCACAATACTAGGGTTTAGACTAAAATATTTATATTTACATATAAAATAATTATTTAAAAATTAGAGGTATTACATCAAACCCCATAACAACACTTAAGCACCAAGATCAAACAGAAGGACACACAACTAACTTAACATAAACTTCAAGAGCAGATAAGTTAAACTCTCGCAACAGCAAATGCAAAGGAGCTAGAGGAATTTAACAAAATCCTTTTGACGTAGACTGCCTTTGCTAGTTGATTAAAATGGAGTTAGCTTCGTGTAAAACATGAACAAAGGATACATGAGGCAGTGACATCTTTAGATTCAAAGCTAACTTGATTGTGATCCAAAACTCACCCTCTAGTCTAAATTATTATTTTTCTCTTTGAACTTGGTTGATGAACAGGAGTTTCAAAACATATGTAGGTTATGTGGCGATGTTAATTATATGTTTTGGTATACCAACGGAAACAACAAATAAAGGACTAGCATAACAACACAGAAGACATTGACATAACTATAAATCATTAAAAGCAACAACTTCAACAATATTTTCCTTAAACTCCACTAAATTTTATGCCACAAACAATCTAGGAAATGAAAATATGCATATCTCCATCGTCCATTAACAAATAGAGGTCCTAACACACTTTAGAAGCCCATAATGAATCCAAGAGCCATGCTCACATAAAACCAATCCACTTTGACACCATTACCCTTTTATTTTTCTTCTTCTTTTCGATTGTCGAGTATAACACCATTTTTGCTGCAATTCTCAGAAAGTGAAGGTCCACATAGTCCTTTGTTGCCAATAAAGCTAGAAGAGCTAAAAGTCAGCAGCCGAGTACTTGTAGGATTTCTCCCACTCAAATTATTATTGGACAAGTTCAAAAATGTTAGATTTGTGATGCTTTGAGGAATTCCTCCAAATAATTGATTTTGAGAAAAATCCAAAACCTCTAGCATTTTCATAGCACCTTTAACCTCAGGAATCTTTCTAGATAACAAATTATTTGACAAATTAAGATATTGCAGTGATAAAAGACTTGTTATTTCTTTTGGAATTTCTCCAGATAAATTATTGTCAGAAAGATCTATAATCTTCACAAATTTTAGAATAGTGTCATACTCAACCATTTTTCCTTTTATCACAATCAATGCATCATCTTCAATAACTGGATACCCACTAGACACATTAAAAACTTGCGCTACTAAATTAAATGTAGCCATTGAACTAAAGTTTTCGATACAGCTCGGGATGGTCCCGAAGAGATTATTGTTAGAAACGTCTACAATCTACAAAGAAGCCAAATGATAAAGTTCCTTAGGTATATACCTATGAAACTTGTTTGTGTGAAGATTGAGAATAGCGAAATACGAAAGCCATTTCCCCATCCATGTTGGAATGTGCCCAACCAGTTAATTTTCACCAAGGTCAAGTGAGATTAACATTGCACAATTTTGAAGTGATGTAGGTACTTCACTTGAGAGGCTATTATTGCTAAGACGCAAGGATTTAAGGGAGGTTAAATCCCCGATTGAGCTAGGAACATTGCCACCAAAGTTGTTGTTGCTTAATCTCATTTGTAACTAATTTGACCAATAATTTATTTTTCTCCCGTTAAAGATTATTGCTAAGGTCAAGAAATAACATATTCTTCACCTCATTCATCTTGTAACAAAGAAAGTGGGATATAGACCTGAAAATGAATTATCGGAAAGAACCAGTCCCTCAACATTGGAGTAGATGCGAGGTGATAGACCTTTAAAGTGATTTGAACTCAAGTCAATCCATTAAGCTGAAGATGAATCAAAAGTGGGGATATCATGAATGACTCCATGAATTTGGTTGTGAGCAAGATTTGTAGTTGAGCACAGAATAAAGTTCAGTTAGGATTACAATCAGTGGATATACATCAGTAGATATACATTAAAAGGAAAGGATATACTATAAGGAAAGGATATACATGAGCTGATATATATAAGGATGGATAATCCTTATCATGCCCCTGTAATTTTAGCCAGGTACTGGCTAAATTGTAAGCTTGTCTCGAAGCAAAGCATGACGAGTTTGATGGAGAGCTCTAGTGAGAATGTCAGCGATTTGATCCTTTAAAGATATAAACTTGACCTGAATTTCATTCTTGGCAACGAACAAAGTGGTAATCCACTTCTACGTGTTTCATACTATTATGAAAAATTGGGTTCGCAAAGAAATAAGTTGTGCCAATATTGTCGCACCAAATGGTAGGAATGACCAACGTAGAATAGGAAATGTCTTACAACATAGATTGTAACTATGTTACTTATGCTATTGCAACACCTAAGGCTCGATATTCAACCTCAGTGGATGACCAAGCAAAGGTTTTTGTTTCTTTGAGATCCAAGAGACAAGATTTGAACCAAGTTAAATGGCAAAACCAGTGGTGGACATGCGATCATCCATATTAGAGGCCCAGTCAGCATCAACATAAACATGCAATGCAGAGGAAGCAGATTTCTTAAATAGTAGTCCATGTGATTGTGTGGCCTTTAATTAAGTAACAGAGGATCCTTTTTACTGCTAACCAATGCACCTCAGTTGGTTGATGAATAAATTGTGAAACTTTGTAAACAGCAAAAGATATATCTGGGCGTGTTAATCCCAAATATTGTAAAACCCCCCACAATAATGCTATAGAGAGTTGGGTCTTTGGCTGGGTCACCATCATGTAAACGTAGTTTCTCGGTAGGAGAGGCTGGCGAGGAAATGCCATTGTAATCACTCATATTAGCTTTTTACAATAAGTCCCCTATGTATTTAGATTGAGTTAGAAGAAGTCCTGAAGATGTGTAGCTGGCCTCTATACCAAGAAAATAATCCAGTTGCTCAAGATCCTTAAGCATGAAATCTTGTTGAAGGGATTGGATGAGCGGTTGCAAATGACTTGGAGAACTACCTACTAGGATTTTATCATCAACGTACACTAAGCAGAATGCTTAACATGAACCACTTGTATAGGAAAATAGTGAAGAATCTGCGCTGGAAACTTTGAATCCATGTTTAATTAGAGCTGATGTAAGTCTCTTGTACCATTGACGTGGTGCTTGTTTTAAACCATACAAAGAATGTCTACGCGTGCACACATAGTTAGAGTTTGCTGGGTCCACAAAACCTGGGGGTTGGATCATATAAATAGCATGATCAAGCTCACCATGGAGGAAGGCGTTTGAAACGTCAAACTGCTTAATTGGCCAACCATTCGATACGGCAACAGATAGGATGACCCGAATGGTTGCTCGCATCACTATGGGAGAAAATGTCTCAACATAATCAATTCCAGGGCATTGATGAAAGCCCTTTGCCGCTAGTCTGGCTTTGTAACATTCTACAGAGCCATCCAGATGTTGTTTGACATGAAACACCCATTTGGATCTGCTTGTAATTTGAACTTCTTGAGGTGGCACCAATTCCCATGTTCCCGTAGCCATGAAGGCATTGAACTCTTGTTCCATTGCATCACGCCATTGGGGAATTTTTACTGCTTGTGTGTAACAAGTAGGAACAGGATGAGAGATGTGGATGGTATTATAAATCTTAGGTTTAAGGCAGCCTGTCTGTGAGCGAGTGGTCATTGGATGGGTTTTGGTTGGTTGAGGTGCTTGAGGTGGATGAGAAGAATTGTTATCGATGAGTAAGGAGAGACTGTCGGGTGTGGATGGTATGGGTAGGGGAGCAAGTTGAAGAGGCATACGTGAAATGATGGGAGAGGTAGGTGACATTTTCGAAATGGATTAGGACGTGTTAGTGGTGGATTGTATGGATGGTGTTTGGGTTGGTACAATGTTTTGTGTGGTGGTGACAAGTGGATCTTTAAGTGGAAGATGATGTGTTGGCATAAGAGATGGAAATAGATTTTGATGCATGGCTATGTGTTGTGTAGGACTTGGAGTGACATTAGGTGCATGTGGACGTGATTGGAGTGAGATACTTGGTGGTGGACCAAGGACTCCAGGGGAAGTATCATGTAAAAGTGGGATTGGTGGTAAAGATATCATTGTATTTGTTGGAGCAGTTGAGTTGGAGCTTGCTTCTTATCCTTAGCACAACCAAACGAAAAAACCTGTTCATGGAAATTAACATGACGTGAGATATAAACTTTCCCAGTTGAATAATCACGACAATAAAACCCTTTATGTAACTTATTATAACCCAAGAAGACACAAGGAACCGATTTAGGTGATAATTTACTTGTAAAATAAGGTTTTAATCATGGATAGCACAAACAACCAAAGATGTGAAGTTCATTGTAATTGGGAATGGAATGAAATAACATTTCATATGGTGTGGAGGGCTTAATATGAACAGATGGAAGCCGATTAATTGTATAAATGGCAGCTTCAAAAGCATAAATCCAAAAATATAAAGCAACATGAGAGTGATGTAACAGTACACGACCAGTCTCAACAACATGTAGGTGTTTACACTCAATGCAACCATTTTGTTCTGGTGAGTAGGGTGAAGGAGTGGAAGCCTGAATAAAGGGCATTAGAACCTTGAATTTCAAAAATTATTTCTAAGGTTACATGCACTATACCAAGTGTCTTATTATCCTAATCAATTTTCAATGCCCAATTGCATACCAAAATACATTTTAGCATGCATTAAAATTTTATTTGCCATTAAAGATTGTGAATTAATATTTAATTCAATTAAACCCTAACTAAAAGAGGGATTTTTTGGTACTAAACTCTTGATGCATAATTGATGCAAATCCAGGATGTTCTTAGGACCCCAAATGTTGTCCCTCTAGTTTGTCCATCACAAGCACACATCAAAGTTGCAATGACAGCCCCTAGATTGGCTTCTCAAGCTTTGTCAACCAATTTTGAGATGGGGTTTAAGCTTTGTGAAGGTTGTATGAATGTATTGGGTGTTAGAAACACTTTCTAATAATTTTAATTCAAGAGGAAATCTAAGTTTTTCCCTTGAATCAATTGAGAAATTGAAGAGAAGAGGAAAAGAATATGTTGCCGTCCAACATAAGAGAAAAGAGAGAGGTGTGTGTGTGTTTTTTTTTTCTTTATAACTTTTCTTTGTATACTTAGGTCAAACCCTAACTCCCTTGCTACATGTCATCACAAGATCCCATCTTGTTATTATTTGATTTAATCCTATGAAGTCAAGTGTCAAGCTCCATTTAAATCATGACATGTGGTCTGCCATCATAGGAAGACAAGTGGCAAGATCATATGGTGCCACATGTCACCACCTCATGGTGCCACATGTCACCATGTGAAAAGACCAATTTGCCCTTACATTTTAATTTGAGTTCTCAACCCAAAATTATAATTTCTCCTCTTTAAATCAATTTATATCAAATATAAATAAATAAATTAATTAATTAATCTCAATTAATTAATTTTTTATAATTAAATTCATATTTAATCAAATTAAATATAAATTTAATTTATACTATACATCCAATAACCTAGATTTGGTTTCAAATCATGTTAGGGACCTTGCAATCTTATTGCAAATCAAACCTCTTTAATTAATTAATTAAACTCTTTAATTAATCAATTAAATCATATTTTAAATGGTGATTAGCTTGTGTAGATGTGTGACTTACTAGGCTCATTACTTATTGGCAATGAGAAATAATATTAACTCTTAATATCATTAGAACTCTTTCTTATCGTAAATAATTTCTCTAAATCATTTCAGGCATCTCATAGACCATGGTTGACACCTAGCATAGTATGCCATGGCCACCCAATCAGTAATAAGAAATACCTTAAATGAACCTTTAATCATATGTTACCATGCACTAGAATCTTTCCATTATAAAATCCCAATTCGAGCTGGAGTCATGGTTAATGTCAAACCCCATTTGCTATGAACATTATGTTCTCTTTTAATTTCAGTTGTTGATTAATTAGATTTTCTTGTCAGAAACTCTTTTCTGACTAAATCTGTTTGTCCTGGCCAGGAACTTGAAATATCAAGAACAATTAAATGAACATAGGATTTTATCCCTATTTACTTAGGGTAACGGATTCTATCTTGATCAACACCTATCTCTATATATAACTAGTGAGAGCCAACACATGCCCATATACCCATATACCGTACAAGTATGAAAGCAGTATCAAACTCAAACCACCTATATACAAGATAACTGTGTTATCTCAGGTCTAAAGATTATATGCACTGATATGATATATGACAATGCATTGACAAGAGTAAACTCCATGTGCTTGTCATATGCATCACTGGTTCGACCTACTTATCATGTATAAGTGCCTATCATGTTTGTTATGTGGCATGAGACTCACCACTCCACCTTATTTATATCTCATATAAATACCTTGGAAACAAACATGATTACAATCTTTCTGGATAAGTCATGTCTTTTGTAAAGTATTATTGATTGTGAACCAGTTTATGATACTTTGTGCTAGAAATACTGTCACTCATATTCTTAATAACTTAAGAATAGAATTTATAACAAAATATCAATGGACCTTTTCAATTACACATAAATAGTTTATGTAAACCGAAAAGTAAAAATGCCTTTTTTATTAATAAAATATGTACAAGATACATACAAAATGATATACTCTAGGGCATACTACTAACAATCTCCCACTAGCACTAGAGCTATTCATTACAATATCTTAGACCCATCTTCTCAAGATGTCGGTCTAACTGAGTTTGTGACATAGGCTTTGTGAATGGATCAGCTGGATTTTCGGCTGATGCTATTTTCTGCATGGCTACATCGTCTCGCCCAACTATCTCTCTGATAATGTGGTAGTGCCTTTCTATGTGTTTGGATTTCTGGTGAGACCGGGGTTCCTTAGCCTATATGACCGCTCAATTGTTGTTACAGTAGAGAGGAACTGCTGACTCCATGGAAGGAACTACTGCAAGTTCTGTCATGAACTTCTTTATCCAAACAGCCTCTTTTGCAGCATCTGATGCAGCAATGTACTCGGCCTCTGTAGTGGAATCAGCAGTCGTACTCTGTTTGGAACTCTTCTAACTGATTGCACCTCCATTACAAATGAACACAAACCCAGAGATAGACTTTCTATCATCGATATCTGATTGAAAATCAGAATCAGTATAACCATCCAATTGTAAGTCACCACCTCCATAAATCAAGAATAAATCCTTAGTTCTTCTCAAGTACTTAAGGATATTCTTGACAGCTATCCAGTGTTCCAAACCTAGATTGGCTTGAAACTTGTTAGTCAAACTAACAGCATATGCGATATCTGGCCTAGTACACAACATTGCATACATTAAACTTCCAATAGCCAAAGCATATGGAATCCTGGCCATTTTATCTCTTTCTTCTGGTGTCTTTGGAGACATCTCTTTAGAAAGGTGGATATCATGTCTTACTGGTAACAATCCTCTTTTGGAATCAAGCATGTTAAACCTCTTTAATACCTTTTCCAAGTATAGACTTTGGGATAAATCAATTATTCTTTTCGCTCTATCTCTATAAATGCGAATTCCATGAATATAGGTTGCCTCCCCTAAGTCTTTCATGGAGAATGTATATGACAACCATACCTTGACAGTTGTCAACATACCTATGTCATTACCTATCAATAAAATGTCATCTACATATAAAATAAGGAAAGTGACAGCACTCTCACTAACCTTCTTATATACATATGGCTCATCCATATTTTTGATAAACCAAATGATTTAATGACTTCATCAAAACGGATATTCCAACTCCTCGAAACTTGTTTCAACTCATAAATAAATCGCTTTAGCTTGCATACCTTGGAACCATCTTGGGATTCAAAATCCCTAGGTTGTTCCATGAAAATGTTTCCATCAATGTTTCCATTGAGAAAAGCTATTTTGACATCCATTTGCTAAATCTCATAATCATAGTATGCAGCTATTGCTAATAAAATCCTAATTGATTTAAGCATGACAACAGGCGAGAAAGTCTCCTCATAGTCGATTCCTTGCCTTTGGCGAAACCCTTTCGCAACTAGCCTTGCTTTATAGATCTCTACCTTTCCATCAGAACCAATTTTCTTCTTGAAAACCCATTTATTCCCTATAGGTACAATACCTTCAGGTGAGTTAACAAGGTCCCATACTTGGTTCTTATACATGGAATCAATTTTGAATTTCATAGTTTCAATCCATTTTGAAGAGTCTATATCTGATACAGCTTCTTCATAGGTAAGAGGATCATCTCCATGATCTATTTCTTCATGAGTAAACAACTCTTGTTCATCTTCATGAAGAAAACCATCTCTCTCTGGTGGGTGAGATATCCTGGTCGATCTGCAAGGAATTACTGTAGATGTTTCATCAATAGGTGTAGGTTGACTAGATGGATCTATATCCATTTGATCTGTTGGTTGGTCAGAATTCTCCAATTCTAACTCTATTTGCCTTCCTTTGCCACCTTCTTGAATAAACTGTTATTCAAGAAATATGACATCTCTGCTTACCACAACCTTTTGTGATGTAGGCAAATAAAAATAATATTCAAAACTTTCTTTTGGATATCCAACAAATCGACCTTTTTCAGATCTGGTTTCCAATTTATCAGTGTTCAGCTTTTTAATATAAGCTGGACAATCTCAAATCTTAACATGCTTAAGACTCAGTTTTCTTCCATGCCATATCTCATAAGGTGTGAAAGAGACTGATTTTGATGGAATCCTATTCAGGATATGCAAAGCTGATTCTAATGCAAAGCTGATTCTAATGCAAATCCCCAAAAGAAGACTCGCATATCAGTATAGTGATACTTACATTTTGCATAGTCATTTACGTTTAATTTCATAGCCATTTTATTTGATTATTAGTCACTTTTAGCTAATTTCATTAGTTATTTAGATAGTTTTTCATAATTGTCAATTTTGGATTAATTTATAATTTTACTTTGTTTTGTAGGAAAAATGGTGTTTTTGAGGGACTAAAAAGAAATTTTGCCATTGAGAAGTGATTTCTTCAGCCAAAGATGTCAAAAACAAGTTTCAAAGTTGAAGTATGCATTGGCCAAATTTGCGCATAACTTGCCGCATAAGTTGTGCAGTTCTGCACAAGGGGAAGGAACAATGTCCCAAACCTGCCGAAATCTGCATAAGTTGCCGCATAACTTATGCAGATTCGTGCCTTGCTTATGCGACCTCACGGAAAACTGCATAACTTATGCAGTCTTGCACCCTGCTCATGCAGTTTTGCACAGAGAGCCAGAAACCAGCCGAAAACTGCATAAGGGACTGCATAACTTATGCAGTCCACTTATGCAGTCCCATAAAGACTTCATAATGAGCTGGCAGAAGATTCCCTCAGAAAATCACACCTCAAACACACCATTTTAGGGCTCCTTGTCAGAGAAAAAGATATAAATAGGCCCTTATCCCATTTTAGAAAGGGGAGGAAAAACAGAAAAGGAAGGAGCAGCAGCTGAAGGGTCAAAAAGGAGCTCAAACGTCACCCCCTCCATTTCCAAACAGATTTGGAGTTTTCTTTCCTTTCTTGCATATTTCTTACCTTTCTTGTATTGGGTTTCTTAGTTCTTAGCTTAGATTAAGGTTTTATTTCCATATTAACTCAGAATATCTTGTAAATATTATGGATAGTGAGTAGTTTTCATTAGATTCTGGAGTTGGGATGTAATATTTGAGATATTTTGTGGATTTTGATTGGGTAATCCATATTTTGTGGTCTTAATGAGTTTTATTCATTTCTTGTGTGCTCAATGACATGCTTAGTGTAGGATCCCATTAAGTGATGTTCTTAATCCATGGTTGAGGCACCGAAAGGAGAAAGCCTTATGATAGATAATCAAGAAATTGGACTTAATTAACTTAGATCTAGAAATAGACTAAGGATTAAGAGGATTACAGATTAATTAAGGAACTTAATAGGTCTTGATTAACTTTAACTCCACGAAAGTAGGATTAGATTGATTAAGGCACTCTTTGTCCCACTCGAAAGGGTATTCAAAGGATTTAAGAATTAATCTCCTTAAAACCCGTAAGTTCCACAAGATTGGATAACCAATTTAAAAATCCCAAAATAGCTTGAATATGAACTCCCGAACTCTGGAATCGCCTTTTTATCATTGTTAATTTTTAATTGAATTCAATTGCTTGCCATTTTAAATCTTGTCATATTTCAATTTGCTTGTTTTAATTTGATGCAAATTTAGTTTAATTATTACATTGTTGAATAGATTATTAATTTTGCACATATAAATTTCATACTTCAATATTCATCAATTTATTGCTTTAATTTCAAAAATAGTTCAAATTAGTCAAATTTTTATATCAAAAATTCAATCATTAACACAACTCCTCGTGGGAACGATATCTTTTCTATATTACTTGTACGACCCGTGCACTTGCGGTTGGGCCACATTATATAACTCATCATACTGCGTACCATATCTAATAGGAAGTGTAAGAAGTGGTAGCTCATCAGACTGTCCATTCAAGTTTTTGGAGTGAAGTCATATTTTGAAAATCTTTAGGGATTGGTCCTTGAAATTGATTATATGCTAAATTAAGATATGTAAGAGTTTTAAGATGAAAAATCCAATTAGGAACAAAAGATTCATGAAAAAAAATTCCTTGACAAATCAAAAATGGAAAGAGAGGAAAAATTAACATTTACTAGAGGAGTGAAGTTGACTAAGATAGCAATTTGACAAGTATAATTCTACTAGAGAAGGAAGAGTGTTTATATCTTTCAATCAATTGAAGGTTTTTCTAAGATACACATTACTTAAATCAAGGAATTCTAGGAAAGAAAGACCAGAAAGCCAATGCAAATTCTCAACATATAGATAATTGTAGGCAACATTGAGATTAAGGTAATAAAGATTGGAAAGAAATTGTAAGTCAAGCACTCATTGATTTTTCCATGACAATTCAGTTTGGTGCAACAACCTTGCCAATGGTTGCTTTTTATAGTGCTCTACCTTGTACAGTTTGGCATAATTTGGATAACTTATATTATTAATTTGGTAGCAATATCAATGTGGAGGTAAGAAAAAATATTAATATTGTTTTATTTTTAAATATTTTATTTCTGATAAAAATATAGAACTAATTGAGACAAAAACAAATCTGTTGTTAAATTACTTAACCGATTTAATCATTCACTTTCCAATTTGGTTGCAATCTAGTGGAAACACATTGCAAGTGCATGCACCAGTACCACTCATTTATTTTTCCATGGCCACTAGAATAATAGAACACAATGTGTTACACGCCTTAGTCATTATGAATTTTATGACCAAAGTGTAACTTTAGAATTTGGCAGGCGTGCCGCAGTTTAATAGCTAAAAGTATATCACTTATCTAACAGAGTCCAATTTGAATAATAAAAGTGTAATTTTATTGATTTTGGAAGTAGTTTTCAAATTTTTTTTTATTCAATTTGATTAGTTTTGATTGGGTTACTGACTGATTTAAAGTGCTCATATAACGATAATATGAAGAGACTCACATAATGAGGAGGTCATTATGAATTACACGAGGAGACTTCTTCAAGAAAGGCCAAGAGATAAGTGAGCAATGATTAATTGAATCGATGAGCCAATCAAAATTTTAAATAATTTTATTTATATTAATTGAATTGAATTAAAATTAAAAAAAATTAAATTTAACTGAAACAAAAAAATATTTAATCGATTATAATTTAAATAATTGAAAAAATATAATATATTATATATATAATTAATTAATAATATATTAATAAAAACAAATTTTTAATATTTTTTAATTAGTTATAAAAATAGTAAGAGTGATCTATTACTAATAAAAGAATAATTATAAATAATATATTATTAATAGAAAATATAATGAATATAAATTCAGTTACTAAACCAAAGTTAATCAACTAAAAATCAAAAATCGAAAATTTTTAGAGTTATTAATTAGAAATCAAACCAAGCCAAACCAAACCGAACTCTAATTTTTCCGGAGTGCTGATGCCAAGTGCCTACTGTAATTAATATGTATGAGTCCCGTGTCTGATCATTGCAATTCTCTCTTCATTTCAAATCCGCCTCCAAATTTAGGGTTTTAAATCTTAATGAGGGTCCGTGACTTCTGTTCAGATTTCCTGGTTTTTCACTAATGGAGAAGAGCAATTCATTTAAGTATCAGGCTCGAGAAGCCAATTGGCAGCATCCATAAGATACATAAAATACGGATGAGGGATGAACTTGTAAATTGTCTAAAATACCTTTAATTTTTTTTATAATATTTACAACATTTAAAATTTTAAAGTCACTTAAATTTTAATAATATATAATTAATGATAGAAGTTTTTTCCACTATAACTTTATTAAAACATTCAAATTAATACTTCTTTTTTTTTTTATGAAAATGTAAAATTTTATAAATCATAAAATATAAAAACGAACAATATCAGCAATAAAGACAGGAGGGATAGGACCTCACTCTTGGAGATCAAACGTAAAATCAATTGTCAACCGCCAACAAGTGTTCGCTAACCTCTTAACAAAAGAGGCAGACCATGAATCAAAGTCTAACAATAAAGATTTACAATCTTGAACCACAACCCCAAAGTAAGAAACAAGAAAATTAGAACCCTTTAAAGCTTGAACTAATAATAAAGTCAGATTCAAACATTTCATTACATGAAGTGGATGTCGACCCTTCATCCAGCTAAATGCATCCCGAAAGGCCATTGGTTCAGCAAGTTTTGAATCAAAAATACCTTTATATTGTTCACAATACTAAAAAATTTAATTCTAATAATGCAATTAATCTAACAATTTCTTTTTTAAAAAAAAATACAAATCTCCAACATTTGTGAAAGTATACAATAATATCAAAACGTACAATTAAATTATATACAATAATGTAATATTTATAAAAATATATAATTAAATTTATATATTTAAAAAAAAAAGACATACAATTACAAAATTAAATTTAATTATAAAATTTTTATAATAAATCACGTGCACATATAGATGGTGAATATAAAATACATTAAAATTCAAACGGAAAAAATTAGATATTTTCATAAAGAAGAAAAATTGTATTGCAATATATATATATATATATATATATATATATTAAAAGTGAAATATTCGACTATTAAAATATTTGTTTTTTTTCGTATGATATTATATTTTGAAGATCAATGTAAGAAATTTTCAATGATGTTTTAATAAATTTACTCGAAAGAAAATATAATATAAATCAATTATTAAAAGAATATTATAGCATTCAAAACGAAAGTGTTTATAACATTATCAAGAATGTGTTTATAGCATTTTTTTTTAATTTTTTTTATATATATGTGAAGAATTATAATAGTTAAAAATTATGATTTTGTAATAATTAAAATTTTTAATTCTTTTAATAATTAAATTTTTTAAAAAAATTTAACTTGATAGTTATATTCATATATTTTACATGTAAATTATATAGAATTAGTATGATTGCACATAAAAAATAAAATATATAAATTAAGATTTTAAATTTTAAATTAAAATCATGATTTTAAAAAATTTTAATTAAAAATGATAAAAATGGACGTATTAAAAATTATAAGATGCGCGTGCAATGTCACAAAAAAAAATAGTAATAATTAAAAGAAGAAAATTGCTTAAAGTCAAGATATTCGATTTGTAAAAGAAAGAGTTTGAAAATGGAGTTCGAGGAGATGGCCAATTTTTTGATAAGCAGAGCCGGTTTGAAGCACGTTTGGGCTCATGCTTGAACTTCAAGAGAGCCTCTCATTGATTTTTAAGCAATGTCTATTGTTCAGTTTGGTGATTAGTTGAGTTTGGCATTAGGTGGTGTTATTAGATCTTTTGTTTGTTTTAAAGTTGTAGCAAATGAGTTTCACTACCCCAAAGAAATAGTGATTTATCTAGCTAGGAAGCCATAATTTCTTGTTAGTTCTGCGTTTTATCATTTATCTGAGGCCCATTTTGAAAGAAAAAAAAAAAAGGAATAAACTTTGCTAACAATACTTGTATTTCACTTTATGATAGGATGAATAGATTTTTTGATTTCTAATGGATTTGTGAGTTATATGCATGCTGCAATAGTGATCATGGCATGCATGCAATGTATTAGTATATATGCTCTCTCTTTTCTTCTTCTTATCTTCTTGAGATTGTGATGGAAAATTATGATCAGGTTATTTAAATTCAAGTGTGGATTTGAATTAGACTTTTTTTTAAAAGTAAGCATGCAATTTTTTTAAAATTAATAGCCACGAAAAACTTAACATGAGCGCATCCTTCTAAGCCCAGTCAATAGACCTCCCCAATATAACCATTTTAGATGTGGCATGTTAAGTGGAAAAAAATGACAAGAAGATACAAACCATCCAAGAAAACCCAGAAATAGCTAAGACAACACATCAAGCTAAAATGGGAGGATTAAAACCCATAACAACACTTAAGCACCAAGATCAAACAAAAGGACACATAACTAACGTAACATAAACTTCAAGAGCAGGGTAGTTAAACTCTCGTAACAACAGATGTAAAGGAGCTACAGGAACACAACAAAATCCTTTTGATGCAGATCACCTTGCTTCACTAGTTGATCAACGATGGAGTTATCTTTGTGTAAAACATGAACAAAGGATACATGAGGTAGTGACATCTTGAACTTCGTATTGAGTTGATCGTGAATCAAAACTTACCCTAGTATGAATTATTATTTATTTATTTTTTCTCTTTGAACTTGGTTGTGTTTTGGTACAAACGGAATGATATTTTCACAATCCTAGCACTCGAGAAAACATCACCTCTTTCCACGAGGGAATCTTTCAAATTTTAAAGATGATAAAAACCGTAAAAAGCAACTAACTATAGCAATAGTATCTTCTCTTACAAATTCTCTCTAAAAACGCTGAAACAACAAAATAAAGCACTATCATAACAAACACAAATAAGACATTGACATAACTATAAATCTTTAAAAACAACTTCAACAATCTTTACCTTAAACTCCACCAAATTTTGTGCCCCAAATAATCCAGGAAATGAAAATACACATACCTCCATCGTCTATTAATAGCTAGCGGTCCCAACACACTCCAAAAGCCCACAATGAATCCAAGTACCATGCTCACATAGAACCAATCCACTTCAGCACCATCACCCTTTCCTTTCTCTTCATCTTTTCCATTGTTAAGTATAACGCCATTTTCGCTACAATTCTCAGAGACTGGAGGTCCACATAGTCCTTTGTTGCCAACAAAGCTAGAAGAGCTAAAAGTCAGCAACTGAGTGCTTGTAGGAATTCTCCCACTCAAATTATTATTGGACAAGTTCAACAAGTTCAGAAAAGTTAGATTTGCGATGCTTTGAGGAATTCCTCCGAATAATTGATTTTGAGAAAAGTCCAAAACTTCTATCATTTTCATATCACCAATATCATCAGGAATCTTTCCAAAAAACAAATTATCTAACAAATTAAGAGACTGTAATGATAGAAGACTTGTTATTTCTTTTGGAATCTCTCCTGATAAATTATTGTCAGAAAGATCTATACTTTTCACGAATTTTAGAATTTTCTCATACTCAACCATTCTTCCTTTCATCACAATCAATGCATCATCTCCAAAATATAAATATCCAGAAGACACATTAAAAACTTGTGCTACTGAATCAATTTTAGTCATTGAACTAAAGTTTTTAATGCAACTTGGGAAGATGCCAGAGAGATTATTATGAGAAAGGTCTAGAATCTGCAAAGAAGCCAAATGACAAAGTTCCTTAGGTATATGCCCATGAAACTTGTTTGCACGAAAGTTGAGAATAACCAAATTGGAAAGCCTTTCCCCAATCCATGCTGGAATGTGCCCGATCAGTTCATTTTCACCAATGTCAAGTGTGGTCAACTTCGAACAATTTTGAAGTGACAAAGGTATTTCACCTGAGAGGTTATTATTACGAAGATGCAAGGATTAAAGGGACGTTAAAGCCCCAATCGACTTGGGAATATTGCCACTCAAGTTGTTGTTGTTTAAAGTTAAAAACCACAGTTCTGGCCAATTCATCCAACAATCTGGTATTTCTCCGGATAAAAGATTATTGTCAAGGTTAAGATTAATCATTCCCTTCACTTGATTCTTCTTATAACAAAGGAAGTGGGATATGGAACCTGAAAATGAATTATTGTGAAGAATCAACGTTTCCACACTGGCATAGATCCAAGGTAATGGACCACTGAAGTGATTTGAACTCAAGTCAATCGATGAATAAGATGGATCAATATTGGGGATATGAGGAATGGTTCCATGCATTTGGTTGTGAGAGAGATTTAGATAGGAAAATTGTGCAGACATATTCCAGAACCAGTAAGGAATATTACTCGAAATTTCTGAGTTTGACAACTCTAACCCATACAAATATTTTAGAGAATGAAGCCATCTTGGAAATTGTGGGCCAATAACCCAAGATCCCATTTGTAAGATTTCAAGAAGATCAAAAGGTGGAATCCAGTTAGAACTAACACTCAATATCAAATGATTCCCAGAAGCAACGAAGCTCCTCAATTTTGTAAGCTTTGCAAAATGGATTTCAGAAACATTACCCTCCAATGAATTGTAAGCAATATTAATTTCCTCCACATTTGCAAGGCCTCCAAACCACACAGGGAGAGTTCCTGTTATGGATTTATCCGATAGAGGAAGGTTGGCCAAATTCCTAAAATGGTTGAGATGATTGGTCAAACGACCATATAATTGACAGTCATATAACTCCAATGACTCTAGCCCATTTGAAACACATCCTGATAGAATCTCAAGGATATCATTTATGTCTTGGCCTAGGTTGACTCCTGACAAAGAGAGGAACCTCAAATTGCAAAGATTTTTGAATGATCTTGGAATTCCTCCATCAAGTTCAAGTTCTTTGTTTGTTGACAAATCAAGGTTGGTGAGAGAGGTAAGGCCTGCAATGGCGCTAGAAATTTTACCTTGAAGGGAATTGTGAGCAAGATCAAGGAGCTCAAGGTGGCTACAATTGTATAACCAATTGGGTATGGAGGAATTCAAATAGTTTCGAGATAAATCAAGTTCCTTCAAAGAAGTGATGTTTTGAGGTTCAATAGAAATCGGACCTTCAAAGCTATTACTGGCTAAATTAACAGAAACAAGATTTCCAAGATGAAAAAACCATTTGGGAAGTGAAGAATTAAAATAATTTGATGAGAGATCAAGTTTCTGGAGTGAAGTCATATTTTGAAAATCTTTAGGGATTGGTCCTTGAAATTGATTTTGAGCTAAATTAAGAGATGTAAGAGTTTTAAGATTAAAAATCCATTTAGGAAAAATAGATTCAAGAAAAGAATTCGATGACAAATCAAGAGTGGAAAGACGGGAAAAATTAACATTTACGAGTGGGTTTGACAAGTGTAATTCTACTAGAGAAGGAAGCGTGTTCATCACTTTCAACCAATTGAAGGTTTGGCTAAGATTCACATTACTCAAATCAAGAAATTCTAACAAAGAAAGACCAGAAAGCCAATGCAAATTATCAATATATAATTTATAACCACCATTGAGATTAAGGTAGTGAAGATTGGAAAGATTACCGAGTTCATGAGGAATCATTCCCAAAAATCCAGCATCAGAGAGGTTAAGGTATTTTAAACTCTCCATAGAGCCAATGAATTTGGGAATTTGAGTTCTTCCAAAATCATTATTGCTTAGATCCAAGTACCTCAAATGCTTCAAGTTGAGTAGAGATGGACTAATCTTACCACTAAATGTTGGCTTCATATAGTATTCCTTGTCTGCTTCCTCGTAATATCCTTCGTGAGAAAGACTTCCAAGATGAAGTTCAATGACATGGCCTGTTAAGTTGTGGCTGATCACTCCAAACCATCTGCAACAATCCTCTTTACCACCCCAAGATGAAAGCCGGTTTAGAGGATCTATGAGCTCATGCTGGAACTTCAAGAGAGCCTCTCTCTCACTTGGACTGCAACAAGAATTGAAGTTTCCATAGCAGATGCCAAGACTAATAGTGTAACACCCTAGGCAAATCCCACATCGACAAAACACGGGAGAAATGCTGGGTTCATAAGTTGACAGTTTGTAACTCATAGTGACGCGTTTTAAAACCGTGAGGGCTTCGGCCCAGAGCGGACAATATCACTAGTGGGCCGAGCCATTATATTTGTGGTATCAGAGCCGCTCCGCGTGCAACCTTGAACGATGGTGGGGCAAACCTCAGCGAGGACGCTGAGTCCCATAAAGGGGGGTGGATTGTAACACCCTAGGCAAATCCCACATCGACAAAACACGGGAGAAATGCTGGGTTCATAAGTTGACAGTTCGTAACTCATAGTGACGCGTTGTAAAACCGTGAGGGCTTCGGCCCAGAGCGGACAATATCACTAGTGGGCCGAGCCATTATATTTGAACTTTGCCACGACCCAAAATTCTGAATCGTGGCCGGCGCATAATTTAAGTATTCTTAAATCATGCAAGCCTTAGCAGAATATCTTGAATAAATATATTGTTACTTACTAATCTCAAAAATAGACAAAATCCAAATAAACAAAATGCTGAATAACATCATAAATATCCCATAAGTAAACTGCGGAGTCTCTACAGATTTCAATAAAAACTTAAGCTGTTCAATAAACTAAACTAATTATTAGCCCGAGAGAACATGAATTCGGGCATACCATGAGAACAAATCAAAGTTGTCTCTCTCCAGAAAATGAACTGAATATTTGGATCAGCTGCAGAATTCTATTGATCTGAAACAGATAACAGATAGAGAAAACGTGGTTTGAGCTAGATGCTTAGTGAATGATAATTATAGCACACAACGGAATAGGACAATGTGCACGCTGATTAATTTCACAATAATTTTTCTATTCAATAAAATTATGCTCATGCTGTCAAAATCATTAACAAAATAATTTCATAAAACATGTATATAAAATAAATTCATTCAATAAAATTTTTATGGTACAGTGCACCAGGGTGATGATACCCCACATCACCAAAGGTCGATGGCGCTACGGCCTCGGATACCTTCCTCCTCCTTCACAGATATCAATGCATATGATACTAATGCAAGCCATAAACTGCAATGATGCATGACTCGATAATGCAACCTAATACCGTGATAGTCCACACTGGGCAGATGTAGAAGCAGAAATCGACGCAAACAAAGATTCAAAACAAAAATCAATTTGTACAAATCAATCAAAATCAATAAAAATTTGGATAGCAAATAATAAATAGTACAATTCCAATAATATTTCAATAGTTTCAGAGTCAATAAAATCAAATCAATCTCAAATCATTTCTATAAAATCATATCAATCTTAAATCAATTAAGTAACACATCGGAATTTTATAGTCAAATATCAATCAATATAAATACATTAAAGGCTGTTCCCGTAATCCTAATGGGTCTAATGCAGAGATAGTTGGCAAAACCAATTATTTAATCAAAATCGAGATAAAATTCAATAATAAAATAAAATTCTAGAAAATCACATATAAAATCATTGTTAAAATATTGATTTAAAATTTCATTTAATAACAAACTTAATGCTAAGAAATTTTTAAAGGGACAAAAACGGTGCCATGTACTATAATTACCACTCTCACCAAACCTCCAAAATAATAGCTAGAATCAATAAAAGTGAGACAATTTCTGCAGACAGAATGAATATATCAATCTCCTACAAATCCACAATATAGAAAAAAAAATCTAAAAAATAAATAAAATAAAATAACTTTTATATATATATATATAGGTGAAGCAAGTGAAGCAGGGCGCTTCGAAATACGATAAATAAACAGGGGCCAACGTCGATATATATATATATATATATATATATATATATATATATATATAAAGAACAGGGACGGGACGCTGCACAGGGACGGGACGCTGCTTCCAAAATATATATATATATATATATATAATCTAAATTTAAAGATATCGTCTTATAGTAATTATAATCAACCAAATTCAGTACTGATAGTCAAAGAGAAGAAAAAAAATAAATTTATAGAGTAGTTGTAACGGTTTAAGGAGAGAAAATAAAATCAAATTCACCTATTATTGAACGAAGAAGAGCGAATTTTATTTTAAAAACATAATCAAAGGTGATGAATTGAGAAATAAAAATTTAAGAATTATCTGCACATCAGTTATATTTATATATACGTATAACAATAAATAAAAGATTAAAGATTATGAAAATACCTGAGAGTATTTGATACTTAAAAGGAGGTGACAAAGCAGTTTTGAGAGCAAAGTTTAGCGAAGAGATGATTAGGTATATATATATTTGAAGAGTTCTATTAGGTGTAGAATGGGATAAGAGTTATTATTGAACGGGTTGAGATTCGAAGATATATATTTAATTTCAAAATAATATATTTATATATCTAAAAATAAATAAATGATCTAATAAAAAAAATATATTTTTTATAAATATATTAAATTATTGTTAGCTAATTAAAATAAAATAATAATAAATAATAATTATATATGGGTTTTCACATACTTCCCCCCTTAAAAAAAATTCGGTCCCCGAATTTGAATAGACAAAGTTATAACCTGAAGAATCAAATAAGTGAGGATATTTGGCTCGCATTTCAGATTCTGCCTCCCATGTGGCCTCACTACTTGAGTGATTATGCCACAAGACTTTGATCAAAGCCACTTCCTTATATCGGAGTTTCCTAATTTGTCGATATAAAATCTTTCTTTCGTTGCTCCTCATATGACATATCATCCCTAAATTGCATGGTTTGAGGTTGTAAAACATGAGATGGATCTGGTACATACTTCCTAAGCATAGAAATATGGAAAACTGGATGTACATGTGCAAAACCAGGTGGAAGGGCTAAACGGTAAGCAACTGCTCCAATTCTCTCCAAAATTTCAAATGGACCAACAAAACGAGGGCTAAGAGTCCCTTTCTTGCCAAACCTCTTGATTCCTTTCATAGGGTAATCTCTCATAAATACATGATCACCAATCATAAATTCTACATCTTTACGCTTAGGGTTGACAACTTCTCTGTCGACTTTGGCGGTCAAAGAAGTCGATCACTTAATTAGTCGAACCTTCTCTCGAGTTAATTGTATCAACTCTAGTCTCATAAGCCTTCTCTCTCCAACTTCATCCCAACAAATCGGTGATCGATACTTTCTACCTTATAATGCCTCATAGGGAGCCATCTCAATACTCGCTTGATAACTGTTATTATAGGCAAACTCCACCAAAGGCAAATGATGGTCCCAACTACCATCAAAATCCAAAACACATGCACAAAGCTTATCCTCCAATGTCTGTATGGTTCTTTTTTATTGTCCATCTGTTTGAGGGTGAAAAATAATACTAAAATCTACTCGAGTTCCCAAAGCTTCTTGAAACTGCTTTCAAAATCGACAAATGTTGAGTACCACGATCGGAGACAAATGAAGCTAAAACCGATGTGACCAATACAGCTATGTATGGGTAAAAGCTCAAATATAGTACCAATAAGTAAGTATGAAGTCTTCATAAAGGCGAAATGAAAAATCAAATGATCAAGTGACTTTGTGTAACCACCACCACTCACCTCACAATAACAGGTAAACCCACAATTATAATCAGGTACCCACATGCACAACCACCCACATATGAATTAACCCAACCTCCACTCACAAGATGGTCTACCGTGTCTGCCGGTGTCTCGATGCAACATGTTAGCAACTCTGTCTTTCACTCCCTCTCAAAATACTCAACCCTATAATGCTCCTCTCTCCACCACTTTAACTCACTGAACACATGTGCAATGTATGTGCCTTAATTGTACTTTTCCTGTACTCATCATCATTCAACTTCTCAACATTGTTCTCCTGAATAAGAACTTCATCAGATCACAATAACCATCATCCCCTCACATGAATTTGATGACTTCATGATCATATTTCACACTCTGACTCCAGTACAGAGACTAAGCTCTTGTCACTCAATCAAATCTTGTTTCTGCTTCAACAAAATCTAATATAATGTATGCTAAGAAGATATAGACTCACAATCTAACTACTACTCTCATTCTAGCATCCTTTCAATGGTCTCATCATCATCTTTCATCAAATTTACCCATTGGCTTTTACTCAAGAAAGACTCTTTACAGCTTCAAGATGTATTTGAGACTTTCATGTCATCATAATCTTTCGTTAATCTATAATCTTTCTTTGATTTATTTTTAAGATCACATTGGTCAAAAGATTTATTTGTGAGATGTAATTGGTCAGAGAGTCAATTGCAAGAGATTGATGATATAGATTCCATAAAGATTTGCCAAGTCAAACCATAAAGATAAATTTCAAAATGGATAAGCAAAAATTACTGCATAACATCAAATCACGAGGCGCAGATGCATATGTCCATATCTCCCTTTATATGTGCATCTCAACAAATCCACAATAAACTACTCCTAGATCACTCACAATGAACTATGTCCCCGCCATCAGGATGGAAGGGGTCTTGTTTTGTCTCTGAAGTTAACAAAGTCTCAACTCACTGAAACTTTTCAACGAAACTGGATCCTCACCTTTGTTTTCAAAACCTAAGCACCTTGAACTTCTTTGTCAACTTAGTTGATAATACCTGCTTCTGCAAGTCTTGAAATAATAGAAATTTCTGCTATCTAACTAAAACTAACTCATTTTTGGAAGCTAGAAAGCCTTGGCATCGCCCATGCTTAAGATCCAACTTTCTTCTTCTCTCAACAGCCAGTATATCCTTGACTTTCATGGATGGCTACATATATAGCTCTACTTTAAAACTACTAGCATTGAGAATCTCTCTCCTAGTCATGCTCCTCCTATCAAATTGAGTATACTAGAATTGTAACTAAAAACAACATAACAATTTTGATACAGAAAGGCTTGAAAAAAGGAAGGAAGGAATAATGGTAAATTTTCTTTATGATAAAAAGCATTGATGATACATGACATTAAGAAAGACCATAAAATTGATACAAGTCATTGTTCAAAAGTCTCTTCTACCCTAAAGTTGTTGACTTTGAATTGATGATCATTCTTCAGTCTTGAAAAAAAAATATTTTGTGAAAAAAAGTTGGTCAACTCAGCTGCTATTGAAGGATACTTAATATTAAACACGCAACTTTGCGTATAATAACATAATTATATCGCTCTCTAAATCATCCTTCTTAAGAATAATAACATATAAAGCAAAGCATAGAATGGTACAGTAGATAATAAATAACCCAGTAGCTAAGTATAACAAAGTCCTTCACTCCTTTAGAACTACTAAAGAGGTCAACGTGAACATATATGGTCATATAATAATCATAAGTCAACTCAAACTGCGTCAATAAACTCTACCTCATCTTCGAGGTAAACCCCTGCAAATCTAACCTAAACTCATACATTAGGAAACTCCTTTGTAACATACCTCTTAAACATCTAACTATCATAAACTAGACATCTCTACCAAGATTACTATCTAACATAACTAAATTACACAATACACATAAAGACTCTTATCCAGAGATAAGATTACTGTTTAAGTGATAATCTCTCCAAATCATCTCAAACCTCCAAAACAATTTAAGAAAATTAACAACTTTATTGTGATATCAATGAAGCATACAAGATGTAAAGCAAATAACTCCTAAACATCACAAATAAACTAATCAATTAAACATATTCCCTATCTCCAAAAATCTCAATAAAATCTAATATATATTGTATAAAACTTGATAAGTACAAATGAATTTACTGATCTTAGTTGTGATACATGAACATCCTACTCAAATGCCTCGTTGTACTAAATATCATGGAAAGTGATGTACTAGGTTAGATGGTGTACAATCTTATCTGCTGGCATATGTTACATCCTTGGCCAATAGCAATAGTAGAAATTTAATAAACAAGCATTTTGGTTGAAAATGACCAGCATTTAAACCTGAAAATTACCTTTTATAGTTTGCTTTAACCCTACAGCAAACTAAAACCTTGTGAGCCAAATAAAATGTTTAATAATATAGACCTCTGCTCGATATTGAGATTTGCAATACATACGTGAAATTAAATTAAAGGATAATGATAAAAAGTGATTCTGATTATGATCAAGCATGTATTTAAGAAAATCTGAATAAACAAGCCCCACGACCAAACTCAAAAAAATACTATAATTAATTAATAATTCAAAAATCACTCTAAGTATGATAATTCAATGAAGAGAATAATTATATTAAATTAATCTCATATAAAAAATAAATAAAACTAAACTTACTAATAATCAAAATAGATAATAAATAAATAAATAATATGCAAATTATTAAATCTCAAATTTAAATATATAAAATAAACATAAAAAACTAAACTAAACTAACAAAATTAATAATAATTAAATGGCACAAAAAGAACAAAAATAAGAGATAACTTGAGAATGAATGTTAAATATTTTTATAAAATGCGAATATGAAGATGATGCGACTAGAGAGAAATAAATTTTTGAGTTCTATAGATTAAGTAAATGATGTTGCATGCACACAAATAATTATTTGATCATGTGATTGAGATAATAATTTCAATATTAATTTTTATGCTAATCTATTATCAAATGTAAATTAAAAATTCAATTTCAAAATAATTTAAATAATAATCAAAATAAAATAAATTCAAATCATTTAATTTATGAGAACATATATAAAATCATTCAATAACATTTTTTTGCAAGTATATTATGCAATAGATATCAAGATAATAAATATACCAATGTATGATGGCTCGATATCAATGCAAATGAATATAATGCATGACATAAAGCGCAATGATATTATACCAGATATATGATACTAATCGTGATAAAATGATCAATGACTAATGGATGCAAGCAAAAAAAATGCAATTAGCGTACAAATCAAAACATGTAAAAATATATCAAAATCAATAATAATAAATAAATAAAAATTTAAATTATTTCAAAATCATCAAATCACAAAAAAATCAAATTCCAATAAAATCATATCAATAAATAAATAAAAATAATCTCTAATATCATAAAGTAAAAATCAATAATCTAAAATCAATAAAATACATGCAATCAAATATAATCAAATCAAAATCAATTCAATCATAAATTAAAAAATCAAATCAATATCTAATTTCAATAAGAATAAGTTCAATCAAAAAAAAATATAAAATTAAAATTCTAAATAAAACAATAATAAAATAAAATTCTAGAAAATCACATATAAAATCATTGTTTAAAATATTGATTAAAAATTTCATTTAATAACAAACTGCTAAGAAATTTAAAAGGACAAAACGGCATATGTTAAATGTGCTATAAGTGCCATATCCATGTATTAAATTACCACTCAAACCTCCATAATAGCTAGATTCAATAAAAGAGAGACAATTTCTGTGTGAATATTCAATCTCCTACATATCCAAAATATATATCAAAATATAAAGAAAAAAACAAAAAATATTATATATTATAAAATAAAATAACTATATATATAGATGGGTGAGCAGTGAAATATAAAGCACGGGGGCGGCTTCCAATAAGCATAAAGCACCAGCAGGGGCGCTCAATATATATATATATATATATATATATATATATATATATATATAAAGAAATGGTGACGGAGGCAGCTGACTAGGGCGCTTTCCAAATATACTGCCTATATATATATATATATATATATTTAAGATATATATATAGTAATTATAATCAACCAAATTTTGATGGTCAAAAGAGAAAAAATAGAGAAGATATATATGTAGTTAGAGAAAAATAAAATCAAATTCATTATTTGAACGAAGAATAAATTTTTATTTTAAAACATAATCAAAGGTGATGAATTAAAAATTAAAAATTTCTATTTAAATTATAACATGAGAGTTATTTTATATTTATATATAAAGATAAATAAATAATTAAAAAGAAATAAAAGAGGTGAATTTAAAAGGAGGTGACAAAAACAGTTTTGAAGTTTGAGTTAAAGTTTATGTATATATTAGATATTAGGTATATATATTATGAAGAGTTCTGCATTGACAAGGTGTAGAAGGATAAGATTATTGGGTTATTGAACTTGGGTTGTAGAGATATATATATATATATTTATATATATTAAAAATAATATATTTATATATATCTAAAATAAATAAGGTACCATCTAATAAAATATATATATTTTTTATAAATATATTAAATTATTGTTAGCTAATTAAAATAAAATAATAATAAATAATAATTATATATGGGTTTTCACAAATAGTTGCAATCCAGAGGAAAGAAATTGTAAGTAGAGCACTCATTGATTTTTCCATGAAATTATGTTTGGTGAAAGAACCTTGCCGCTCGGATGCTATATATAGTGCTCCACTACTTGCCGTTCTTTGTAATCCACTAATAAGAATGGTATGTTGTCACACGCTCCCATTACGTGAATTTGATATTTAAATCAAATCAATTTTTTAATTAATAAGTCTAGCCTTAGATGTTACTTATATGACAGAGCTAGGTTTATGTATTTATTCTCCTAATTCTTTAGTTAAAAAATTTTTTAATTAATAAAATATTATTTTTAATGAAGTTTAATTAATTGAATTGATTTGATAAAATTGCAATAAATTTTAGAAATTAAACTTCAGTAATAAAAATTAAAAAAATTGAATTGATATTGTGTCCGTAAGTATACAAGTCGTATCAAGTAATAAAGTGATAAGTAAAGTATCGTTCTCACGAAGAATTGTATTTAAGTACTAGACTATGATTATTTTAATTATTTAGACTAATATCAATTTATTGGAAAACTAAATTAACTAAATGCAGTAATTTAAATGAAAATAATGAAAATAAAGAAAATAGACAATAGGTAATGTAAGTAAAGTTTTAATCTAAGCAAAAAAAATTAACTAAATTAATAATAGGTAAGCAAGAACAAAGACTAATTGATAGTAAAAATAATTGTAGAGTTGGAGTTTATGCATAAATTAATTGAGATTTGTATTGGTTTATTTAATTTTAAGAGAAAATAGAATTTGAAAGTGATTGATTCTGAAATCCTTTGATATCTTTTTCAAACAAACTAAACACAAAATTAAACCTACTTTCAAACGATATTTAATTCACTTAAAACCCATTAAGTTCTGTAATCAATTAATGAATCCTATTAAATCCTAGTTTATTTTTAAAATAAGAATAATGTAGATATTTTTTAAAAATTATTAGGATAATATAGTTTTTTACTTGGTCAAAGAATAGTTTTAAAATAAGTAGAAAGTCATAAGTAAAGTATTATTACTTATAATTTCTAACTTATTTCAAGTTGTTTTTTAACTTATAAATTAAATCAAATGCTAATCTACTTGCGACTTTCTATTTACAAGTAGGTTTGACTGACTTATAATTCAAACCAAATACCCTCATAATTAGCTTTCTATACTAGTCCAATTAAACATGGATAATTTTATTAATGTTATACAAATGATATATATATATATATATATATATATATAACATTATTTTTAAACAATATTTGACGATTTTTTTTTCTCACCCTCAATAGGTAGCTCTTCATTTATCATTAACTATAGCAACAACATCCCTCACAACATTTTCCCAAAACAAGCTAACACAAACGATAACACGAAGAGACTCACGCAACAAATACAAAGAATCTTGCTAATGACCGGATGCTATTGACAATGCTCTACTTGCAATTTTTCTTTATGAATGGAATCTTTAATTTTCAGACCACATGGAAATTTTCAAGAATATTAAAAATTGAAGGTCCACCATAATTAATTTGGTATGGAAAATTTTTACAAATTGATGACCCAAATTGTGGTTCACGTTCATCCTTTTGAAATTTTGGCACTAGTGGCATTTTCTAACATATTTGTCAAAAGTAAGTTATTTTTTCTCATAATGGCAGGTGGAGTCTGGAGTCTTGTATCAAATGATTATTGTTTTCAGGTGAAATCCCAAGGAGACTTCTTCAAGAAAGGCCAAGAGATCAGTCTATTTAAAAATCACTACAAAAAAAAAAAAAAGAAGGATTAGCAACTGATTCGGTCAGTTGCTAACCCACTAAAATTGATTGCTAATTAATTTAATAATCGATTTAGCAATCGATGTAGTTTGTTGCAATGAGCCTGGTTACAAATAACAATTGACAATCAAATCGGCTGTAAATAGTAATCGACAACCAATTAGTTTCTAAATTAATTAAACTTAAAAAATTAAAACTGTTGGTAAATTTAGTAACTGAAATCAGTTGCTAAATAGTAACCAAAATATAATCAATTGTAAAAAAATTTAGTGTCTTTAATTTTATAATTTTACAATCATTTTATAAATCAGTTAGTTGTTATTTGCAATTGATATAGCAACCGAAAAGTTAGTGGCTAATTTTAAAAAAATTATAAAAAAATTAAATTTTCAAATAAAAAATTCAAATAAATAAATTTTTAAAAATTACTAAAATAATAAATTATTAATGAAAATTAGCTCTAAAATTAATAAAAAAATATTATAAAAAATTACTAATAATAACTATTATAAAAAAATATTAACAAAAAATTAAATATAAAAACATATTTATAAGGCAAATTACTAAAAAAAATTACCATATATATGTATATATTATAATAAAAAAATTACTAAAAATTAATACTACAAATAATTTACTAACAAAAAATATATTTGTACAAAAATTTTTATTTTATGCAAAAGAAAAATAAATTAAATAAGAAAGAAAAAGAAGATGAAGAAGAAAAAGATAAGAAAGAAAAAGATGGTAGAAGAAAATAGATAAAAAAGATAAAGATGATGAAGAAGAAAAAGATGATAAAGAAGAAGACATATGAGACAGAAAAGATGAAGAAGACAATAGATGGAAAAGAAAAAATGATAAAGAAAATATGTTAGAAAAGAAAAGATGATAAATAAAAAAGATGAGAATGAAAAAAAAAATGAAGAAAATGAGAGAAAAGGAAAGAAAGAGAGAAAAAATGAATAGTGGGAAAAAATATAAGTAGTAGGAAAAAAAAATGAGTAGTAGTTTATATAAGCGAATTAGCAACCGATATAATTGGTTGTTAATTTTTTAAAAAAATTGGGTGAAAATTTTTGGGGAGAAAAGTTTACAACTGATTCGTAATTTGTTATAAAATCGATTGCAGAAATCAACAACCAATTTGCAAATCTGTTGTAAATCAAAATAAAAAAAAAAATGTGTAGGAAATTTTTGGGGGAAAAAATAGATTGCTAATAGCAAACGATTTTAATCGATTTCAAAAATCGGTTACTATTAGCAACTAATTCACTAATACGTTGCAAATAAAAAAAAATTGGGGGAGAATTTGTAGAGAAAAAATTCGGTTGTAAAATCGATTGTTAATCAGTTACAAAAATCAGTTACTATTAACAACCGATTTACAATTCGGTTGTAAATCAAAAAAAGAAAATAAAAAATTGAGCTAAAATTTTTGGGTGGAAAAACCGGTTGCAACAATCAATTATAATTAATAACCGATTCGCAAATCAGTTACAAATAAAAAAAATTAGGTAAAAATTTTTTGAGAAAAAATTTAGCAATCGATTTACAATTAGTTATAAAAATCGATTGTTATTAACAACTAATAAATAATTTGTTACAAATAACAGTTGATTTACATTTAGCAATCGATTGTAAATCAGTTGTTAACTCTGGAACTAATTAAAATAATTCTTTAATTTAGCAGCTGATTCCCTAGATCATTTGCTGTTATTAATCAATTTTAAAATCGATTGGCATTAGCAACAGATTTTAATAACTGATTTGCTAATAATAATCGATTTTAGCAATGAATGCGACTGATTGATTTTAGTTCTTTTCCCCCTTAATTCTTGATAAGTGGTGCAAATTTTGAGTCATGTATGAAGACTCAACGTAATTAATTAATATCACTGGATCACAAAAATGAATGGTAGATTTAGACTCTGTCTGCTAAAATCAACTTAGGAAATTGATTGGCATGTGAGTATGCAGCTGGATTACAAAATGAATGGTGGATTTAGAATTGGTTTGCTAAAAGTCAACTCTAATTTTCCCGAGTGCTGATCCCAACTGCTTGCTGTAATTAACACGTCTTGCATGCATAAGCAGGACCGTAAACTAGCTAGGTTGCGCATACAGCTAGAATTACCATGTCCTTAGGATACGCTAATAGATTGATGATTAATAAGACGATGTATGAAAAAAAAAAAAAAAAAGAAGAAGGAGAATTTAATGCATAATTTTTTAAATATCCTTTCAAGTCATTTTGCCTTAAAAAAAAAATTTCCCACAAGTCATACCCACTTCTTTCACAGTGACTCGCGCTGGTAACGTATCAATTATGTATAAGAACATGTCGTGCGGGTAGGAGCAAGACCACCCGCTAGCTTTCACACGAGCAACCATTGAGATCACTATCACCATAATTAAACCAAATTTCAGTCTCCTAATTATTACTTGATTACAAGATGGATGGAATTAGAGGTTGCAAATTTTGATTCGATGTATCACCTAAACTTAAACTCACTCAATTTAAACAGATTTGTAAATAATTTTAAATAGCACAAAATTTGAAATTGTCTATAAAAATCGAGGATTCGATTAAGTATCAATTCAATAACTCATATAATTCAACTCGAAATTAGCACATTTTAACTAATTCAATCAATCAAAATTTTAATTAATAAAATTATTTTTTAAATAAAATTAATATTTTGATCCAAATCAATCCAAATTGATTACGCATAATTTATATAATAACATGATGCGTAACTTGAATTACCCGTAACCTAAAATAATACGAATCTGTCCAAAAGAGATGAAATTCAAATGATTAGTAACTTAAAATAACTCAAATTGTCCGACCTAAACCTGTTTGTAACATTACTAAAAATATTATTTATTAAAATATTATAGTTATTTGTTTTTTTTTATAAATTATAATTATTTATTACGTAAAAATTAATTTGAGAATGATAATTTCATAATTAATAACTAATTTACGTATAAGGTTGTTCTTGCTATTTGATTTGGATGGTTGGGTTTTATGTTTGTTTTAGGCAATTGTTATGTTATGCATCTTTTATTACTATTTATTGCTTAGGTTGATTAATTCAATCTCTAGGCTTGTCTTTTGTCTTGCTCCAAATTTTTTCACTTAGCATGTGTTACCTTAAGTAGGGCATACTAGAGAGGTCAAACGACTGGGTTTTAGCTAGACTTCACATGCTAAGTTTTTCCTTGATGTATTAATAAAATAAATTGCTTATAAAAAAAACTAATTTACATAAAGTCATTAATATAAATATGCAATCAACAATTTTACGTCGATCTCAAAAAATAATAATCAGACTACCGATAAATTTTTTATACTATTTCATTTTTGTTACATTTTTAATTTTTTTTTTCCTTTCTTTTTTAATGGAGAGATGGGAGAGGTTAAAACTCGAATCTGAATTTATCAGGTAAATGATATGCTTTCTTACCATTAAAACACGCTACGCTAAACATTACATTTTCAATCTTATATCAAACTAAAGAAGTAAATGAAGAAAATCCATATGGGACTAATCTCCCATGGGGGAAATGTATCATCATTTATGTAATCCAAGCATGCAATTCAAAACAAAAATTCTTTTCTAATCAACTACAAAATTCATCAAACTTTAATTGCTTTAAATCCAATCAATGGATATAATCAGCTTTCTATGCTAGCTAGTTCAAAATTAAGGATAATTGCCATGACATATTTGTTCATGAGAAAAAAGGAAGGATACTTGGCTGGGTTCCAAATTCTATCCTTCTCAATGATGAATATAAACTCTATTAGATGACACATTTTCTTTTGATAAACCAGAATTTTATTAATGGCCAGGAAAAACTTAGCATGTACTGCCAGCTAAACCCAGCCTTCAGGCTTCCCCCTTACACCCAACCTAGGCAGTATATGCTAAGTGAAAAAACTTGACACAAAAAAAGAAGGGAGAAAGGAAGTAGAACCAGCTGAAAATAAAAATACAGAGCATACAAAACAAATAAATACAGAGCCAAAGCTGAAGATGTAGAGCACGATGCCAAACAGACAATGGAGTTTCTACAAGAACTAATCAAGAGGCACCATTTAAAATATACTACACTACTTGAATGTACCCTTTTTCTGTGAAACTGTACCTTTATCTCAAGCCATAATAAAGCCCTAATAAAGTCATCCTTTCACTTTGATCTATTTTCTTTGCACATTTGCATTTCAATTTATCTTTTTACTTTATCTTTCTTGTATACTCACACTCTAATGCTATTTTCGGTGCGCTATTAATTTGTTAAAATTTTGTTATAATATTAGGATTTGGATATTGATAACCTCGTGTACTTTGCTAAGAGACTTGCAAGGAATGGCCGATAGTCAAAAAAAAAACTAAGGGAGAAAACCCGGAGGGGCGCTTCTAGTCGAATGGGAGGAAGGGAAAATGAAAACCCGCAAGGGCGCTTTCCGCAAAATAAGAAAAAAATCGAGAACAGAAAAGGGGCATCCAGGGAAGTGAGTAAGGAAAGGGAAGTTATAGGTCAAGTCTTGTGACTCGTCCTCCATTAATCGTTGACCCTCGGGATCCTGTTAAGTACACTTCGTCGCGGAAGAACTTCTCGCGTTAGGTTAGGCTTACTTTGTAAGCATTTTAATTTTTCCGCATTTAAATTGCTGCCATCAACCTCTGGTTCCTTGATCTAAGTTGATTTTAATTTTTCAGCATTTAAATTCCTGTTATCAACCTCTGGTTCCTTAATCTAAGTTGATTTTAAATTTCCAGCATTTAAATTCCTGTTATCAACCTTTGGTTCCTTGATCTAAGTTGATTTTAACTTTCCAGCATTTAAATTCCTGTTATCAACCTCTGGTTCCTTGATCTAAGTTGATCTTAATTTTTCCGCATTTAAATTCCTGTTATCAACCTCTGGTTCCCTGATCTAAGTTGATTTTTAATTTCCAGCATTTAAATTCCTATTATCAACCTCTGGTTCCTTGATCTAAGTTGATTTTAACTTTCTAGCATTTAAATTCCTGTTATCAACCTCTGGTTCCTTGATCTAAGTTGATTTTAATTTTTTCGCATCTAAATTTCTGCCATCAACCTCTGGTTCCTTGATCTAAGTTGATTTTAATTTTCCAGCATTTAAATTCCTGTTATCAACCTCTGGTTCCTTGATCTAAGTTAATTTTAACTTTCCAGCATTTAAATTCCTGTTATCAACCTCTGGTTCCTTGATCTAAGTTGATTTTAACTTTCCAGCATTTAAATTCCTGTTATCAACCTCTGGTTCCTTGATCTAAGTTGATCTTAATTTTTCCGCATTTAAATTCCTGTTATCAACCTCTGGTTCCCTGATCTAAGTTGATTTTTAATTTCCAGCATTTAAATTCCTGTTATCAACCTCTAGTTCCTTGATCTAAGTTGATTTTAATTTTTCGGCATCTAAATTTCTGCCATCAACCTCTGGTTCCTTGATCTAAGTTGATTTTAATTTTCCAGCATTTAAATTCCTGTTATCAACCTCTGGTTCCTTGATCTAAGTTGATTTTAACTTTCCAGCATTTAAATTCCTGTTATCAACCTCTGGTTCCTTGATCTAAGTTGATTTTAACTTTCCAGCATTTAAATTCCTGTTATCAACCTCTGGTTCCTTGATCTAAGTTGATCTTAATTTTTCCGCATTTAAATTCCTGTTATCAACCTCTGGTTCCCTGATCTAAGTTGATTTTTAATTTCCAGCATTTAAATTCCTGTTATCAACCTCTGGTTCCTTGATCTAAGTTGATTTTAACTTTCCAGCATTTAAATTCCTGTTATCAACCTCTGGTTCCTTGATCTAAGTTGATTTTAATTTTTCCGCATCTAAATTTCTGCCATCAACCTCTGGTTCCTTGATCTAAGTTGATTTTAATTTTCCAGCATTTAAATTCCTGTTATCAACCTCTAATTCCTTGATCTAAATTGATTTTAACTTTCCAGCATTTAAATTCCTGTTATCAACCTCTGGTTTCTTGATCTAAGTTGATCTTAACTTTTCAGCATTTAAATTCCTGTTATCAACCTCTGGTTTCTTGATCTAAGTTGATCTTAATTTTTCCGCATTTAAATTCCTGTTATCAACCTCTGGTTCCCTGATCTAAGTTGATTTTTATTTCCAGCATTTAAATTCCTGTTATCAACCTCTGGTTCCTTGATCTAAGTTGATTTTAACTTTCCAGCATTTAAATTCCTGTTATCAACCTCTGGTTCCTTGATCTACGTTGATTTTAATTTTTCCGCATCTAAATTTCTGCCATCAACCTCTGGTTCCTTGATCTAAGTTGATCTTAATTTTCCAGCATTTAAAATTCCTGTTATCAACCTCTGGTTCCTTGATCTAAGTTGATCTTAATTTTCCAGCATTTAAAATTCCTGTTATCAACCTCTGGTTCCTTGATCTAAGTTGATTTTAATTTTTTCGCATTTAAATTTCTGCCATCAACCTCTGGTTCCTTAATCTAAGTTGATTTTCATTTTTCAGCATTTAAATTCCCGTTACCAACCTCTGGGTCCCTGGCCTAAGTGGGTTTTAGCTTTTTTTATTGAGTTTCAAAGTTTTAATCGTCCAAAATATGGGTCTGAATCTTTACATAATTCCTACTCGGGAAATTTTTCCCTTCAATAGAAATTATTTAAAGAGGGGCAGCTGTCGACACCATATTTTGGCTGATCCCCGAGATCAATAGACTTTGAAATCAATCCCCAACACCAAGTCCCCATGCCGCTCATTTCAGTACCGATCTCTCCAAAGAGACCAAACCAATGCCAAGTCTCCATGTCGTCCAATTCATTACCGATCTCTCGAACCAATTATCAAGTCTCCTGGCCAGTCAATTACATTTCCGATCTCTCGTCAAACGAAACCAAACCAACATCAGGTCTTCGTGTCACCCAGTCTTATTTCCGATCTCCCTTTTAAAATTTTGGGGATAATCATTTGATAAAGTTGAGGTTTCAATCCAGTTCAATGATGTTTACGATCTTAATTGTTCAAGTCAGGTTTCCAATTTTAATAATCTTAAGTTCCGTTCGGTGTTTGTTCTCAACCGATCTCATGCTTACAACGTTTTTCCGACCTCTTATACTTAGATTAGTAGTCACTTTTAAGTTTGATGTTCTAATTGGTTCAAACAGTCAGGCCCTTGTACAATTTAGATACTTTCTGATCTCATCAAGACATTGAATAAAAGAGGGAACTTCATTTCATTTCAAAGTAAAAAAATACAAGTCATTCGGCTGGAGGTGATCCTCCAGCCTGTTCTACATTTCGCTCACCCTCTCTATCTCCCTCGGCGTCCTCTTCGCTCTCCTCTTCGTCTTGGGGAGCCAGGTCTACCATCCAGGAAAAGTCCTCTTCAGGATAACGCCTCTTAAGCTCGGCCAAGAGATCCCCGTGGGCGTTCACATAAGCACCGGCCTCCCTCGTCACTGCCTCTTCTTCTTTTGCTCTAAGTTCTTCAGTGAGGCGAGCGACATCAGCAGCTCGGAGCGCCCGAGCCTCTTCAAGAGCATGAGCTTGCTCGGCCAGTTTATCCTCATAGAACTTCATCCGCCCCTCAATTTCAGCTATGTAGTCTTGGGCGGATGAAAGTTGGGCTCGGGCGGAAGCTGCCTCCTGGCCCGCCTTCTGGATCTCCTGCCTCAAATGATGAGCCTTTTCCCGGATGATATGCTGGTTCACCAAACTCTCCACACTCAGGCTCATAGTCTGGGCCAGGAGATCATCAATGTTGCCTTGGGTCAGCCTGTGCCGATCCTCCTGGAGGCATATAGAAGCTCCCAGAACCTTTGCCAAGCCCAGGTTCTCCCGTACTGATCGGTTCTTCTCCAAGGAATGAATAAGGACCTAGGCGCTGCGGGAAAGGGTCCTCATAGGAGGTTGGGAGGGACCCCCTTCCGCACTAGGAGTAACTGGTGGAGGTGGCGGTTCTTCTTGTCAAGGAGGAGATCGGACCACCTCTATCTCAGGGACCGGCTGTCCCGAGGGTCGGGACGAGCCTCCCGGCGCTTCTCCTGGATCATGCCTTGGCGTCTGTGAGGCCTTGACACACTTCATCTCCCGCACTTTCTTGGAGACCTCCCTCTTACGTTTTCGGCTCTCTTTGGAAGCCTCGCCGCTTGCCATACCTGCACAAGGAAAAGTTAGTGAGTTCGCTAAGGCTCAGAGATCAGAGATATAGAAAGTATCGAAGCCGAGGTCAGAGAGCTGAAGCCCGCGTTCTTCGTCGGTAACCAGCCGCATCATCCAATGATGCAGTTCGGCCGTCACCGCATCTAAACAGGAGAACTTCTGATTGGCCGCTTGATCCTTTAGCTCCATCACCATTGCACCCTCTTCCCTACTCAGGGCGATGTGCTTCGAAAGTCATGGGCCCAGATGCAGCCAGCTACGTGGGAAACCCTCAAAACCGTTCGGAATCTTGCTCCTCAGAATAAAGAAGCGATTCTTCTAATTCTTCAGTGAGGAGGGCAGATCGGTAAAGAGCCCACAATGCGGTTTCGCCTGAAAGAACCAGTACTCATCGTCCTTTCGACGAGTTAGCCTATGTAGCTCGACGAACACTTTCGCTGTAGGATCGAGTCCCTTAGCTCGGCAGAGGCCTCTGAAGGCTACCAGGATCCGCCATGAGTTCGGGTGTACTTGGGCTATGCATACTTGGTGGAATTTCAGAACGTCCTTGAAGAAGTCATCAAGAGGAAACCGCAGACCGGCTTTTAATTGCTCTTCGTATATCATGATCATATCATTTTCTTCGAACAAATGATCGACTCGAAGATCGCCATGGCATCTGATAAGCTCGTATGAGTCGATCCGAAGGTTGTATTCTTGGCTAATCATCTGCAGATCAGTTTCTTGAAGGATTGACGGCAGCTCGTCCACGGGAAGACTTTCTTTCCTTGAAGAATGCGTTCGTCTTGAGGGTGTCGTTTGACCACGGGCTGAAACGGAGGTTGTAGGAGGTTCAGATCGCCCGCTTAGTCCGACCACTTCAACTTCATCTGACGACCACGAGACATGAACGGAAGGGGGGCTCGTCGCTCTCTGACCCTCGGCGCCGCTCATTTTCAAGGAAAAGAGAAAATTTAACTAAAAGAAATATCAAAACCCTTACCGGAGTGTGATCGGTGTCAGAAGAACTCGAAAAACGAGAGAATTTTGGAATCGCTCGCGAGATACTGAAAATGACATAAGGAAGCAACTGGCTGACCCATCCCCTATTTATACCCGTCTGAGCATTTAATGCTCACAATGTCCCAAGCAGCGCATCGGTTAGCGGGATTCGCCAGCTTTTCTGACACATCACACGAATATTCTAGAAACTCCATAATTAAATAAGGGAAGATCGACTAGTTAAAGATCGACGAATTAAGGTGGATATTTAGAATTACAGATCGGCTAAGGGCTGTTCAGTTAGGAATCGGATCGGATAAACACATTAGAGATCGAAAAATAACCAATGCAATAATAATAAATTGATAATTGTCAAAATAAGATTTCATTTCCAAAAGGTTAGATTACATCATTTGGGCGATCTCAAGAGATCAGATTATATTAAAGGTCAGATTACATCATTTGGGCGATCTCTAGAGATCGGATTGCATTAAAGGTCAGATTACATCATTTGGGCGATCTCTAGAGATCGGCAATACATCCTACCTAGTAAAGGCCTATGTCAAAGCCTAGTCTCATGGCTGAATCAAAAGATGTGTTTGATCAGGAAATCAGCCATCGACATCGGATGGATTTACAACTCAGATGGGGTGACTATGACTCTCATGGTGATAGGAGAGGTCATCGTCAATGTTATCGCTCAGAACCGAACCGCTGTCGGGACACCCGATGTGGTGAGGAGCCAAGTGAACTTCGAAGGGCAGTCACCAATGATAAGAGGGAAATTAGCAGTCTTCTCACCCGAAATCGGCTCACCGATTATACCGGTAGATCGACCCGAGATCGGTATGATCGATATTTTCGACCTTGATCGGTAAATTAGTCCGGTTCTCTCACTGTCATCAAATATGGTTATCATGATTTTTCGATCACCGGGGTCATAAATTTTCAGCCGGGGAGCTAAGGGAATAGTCGGAAAAAGATCAAAAGCAGTCACCATGGCAGGAATGTTACCGAAAAATTTGAACGGAAGAAGAGAGAAATGGAAGGAGGAAGGAATGAAATGTGGGAGAAATTCCCCGATTGAGGCATATATATATAGGGGGGGTCTGAGCGTTTATTGCTGGCAAAAAACGAAGCGGACGCCTCGGTAACCGAAGGAATAAATGCTTTGACTGAACCAGCTCGGATAGAGGAGAAGATTCTGGAATGGGAAAGATCGGGAGAGGGGCCCGGCATGAGAGATCGGAAAAGGATCGTATTAGAAAAATTGGAAGGGATGGGAGATCGGAAAGCAAAGAGAATAAGACAACTTCCAATAACTGTCGTCATAATCAGAGCAGAGGTAGTTAAAGCGTTGCAGACGAGATCAAATCTCCACCGCACGCCTCATTTGCAGAACCGCCCACATTGCTGACAGGTGCCAGGATATGTCATGACAGTCCTATACATCTCGATCTCCACCGTTGATCTTACTTGTAAGGACAAGCCCAGAGCCCTTGGATCAAAGAGAAGACGACAAGACCGGCGCCTTTTATTCCCGGCCCTTAGATCTCCCTTGATAAGAGGATTTTGAACCGTTAGATTAGAAAAGAGAAAGGACAAATATTCTAAATAGGATCTCAGCCATTCATTTTGATTCTCTTCAATTCTTAAGCATCAGATCATGTCCTTTAAAATCCAAACCTTCTATCTCCCTCAAAAAAATCCTGACCCTTCATTGGGAGCACCCGTTCCCTATAAATACCTGCATGAAAACTATAGCAAGGGAGGATGAAAAAAGGGTGGTGACTATAGTGGAAAGGCTCTGAAACTTGATTCAGTCTTGCTACTCTACTATTTTTAAGCTCTCAAATAGAAAAACTTCAGAAACTAGTTTTCTAAAGTATTTCCATCGAAGGAGCGTTGGACACTGAAACTCTTCATTTTCAGTTTGTTCATTACTTTGCGATACCATCTCTCAGCTTCAGTTTCGTCTTCTTTACATCCACTTCTTATTTTCAAAGCTCAATCTCCTTTCAACCCGGTTACTGTCATTTCGGTTTGACTGCATTTTAACTTAGTATTTCAAAGCAAGCATTAGTCCCCAGAATATTATCTCGCAGCTCTACTATAGTGGCGACTTCACAGTTAGTTCAATAGATTCAATCCCTCACAGGTAAGCGTGCAGACTGTTGCTTTATTTAGTGCTCGCTTTTTATCTTCTTTGTTTTCATGCTCGTAATTTTCGTCAGGTTTATGTTATGTTAAAGAGCCCCACGTAGATAGTTATTCTCTTGAGTTTACCTTTTATTCACCAGTTCATGATATTTATTTTTAGCCTTTATTAACTTCAAATGTAAGTATTCTGGTCACGGGCAACGTACAGGTAGTTTAATAAAATGTTGGTAGCGGTATCATAATACGAGAATTCCTTTAAAATAATAAAAGTTTGAATAACAAATCGGAGGAAAATTATGAAGTCAAACCACTAAACTAGCTCAGAAGATAAGTTGGTGTGGTGGGGGGTCGAGGTAAGATCGAATCCCAAACTAGTAAATGAAAGAGATCGAATATTGCCTGTCAAAAGGTACTGGTAAGGCGATCACATAGGAGATCGGCAAAATTTAGTCTGGTATCCCTTCCCTGGTTATAAAGTATCAATGGGTTGAGAGAAGCCTTGTTCGGGTTCTCCGCGCCCTCGGATGCCAGAACTCATAGCCTAAGGTTCTTACGATATACGATCTTTAATAAATATTGAAAGAGATCGGAGGAGAGTTCTTATCCGATTCTCAATCCAAAACTTTAATGAATATTGAAAGAGATCGGAGGAGGGTTCTTATCCGATTCTTAATTAAAAATTTTAATAAATATTTAAAGAGATCGGAGGAGAGTTCTTATCCGATTCTCAATCCAAAACTTTAACAAATATTTAAAGAGATCGGAGGAGAGTTCTTATCCGATTCTCAAATCAAATTTTAATAAATATGCAGAGATCGGAGGAGAGTTCTTATCTGATTCTCAAATCAAATTTTAATAAATATAAAGAGATCGGAGGAGAGTTTTTATCCGATTCTCAAATAAAATTTTAAATAAATATGCAGAGATCGGAGGAGAGTTCTTATCCGATTCTCAAATCAAATTTTAATAAATATAAAGAGATCGGAGGAGAGTTCTTATCCGATTCTCAAATAAAATTTTAAATAAATATGCAGATATCAGAGGAGAGTTCTTATCCGATTCTCAAATCAAATTTTAATAAATATGTGAAGATCGGAGGAGAGTTCTTATCCGAGATTCCTCACTCAAACTTTAAACAGATTATCTCCAGAGATCGGGAGAGGCTTCTACCCGGATTCTCTCAAATCCAAACTGAAATAGCACAATACGCAAAGTAACCCCCTAAACGAAAACCGCTACGCAACACCAATTCACTAAGGGTCGTCTCATTTACTTATGTATCTGGGTAACTCGAAACTAGTGAAAAATTAAATATTCCCTTTTATCAAAGGGATTAACATCTTTATCCTAACCCCCCTAACTTTCGATTTTAATTTATGAAGAGCATAATGTTAAATCCGCTTACCCTCATAGAGGGACGAGGCGGGGTGCCTAACACCTTCCCCGCCCGTATATGGACCCCGAACCTAGAATCTCTGTTTTCGAAGTGGTTTCATTTTAATTTATTTTCACAAATGGTTTTCTTTAATTTCCCTCAAAATTAAAGTGGCGACTCCTCACTCTTTCCCACTTCGGTGAGTGTTCGTCCAGGCGACCGCAAAATACCTTACGACATGCGGTATAACCGATTTTGGTTGTGTCGTCGCTTGTGTTCACTGGGCACAATTTGGGCAGATTATTTCACAACCTGCGGCATAACCTATTTTGGTTGTGTCGTCGCTTGTGTTCACTGGGCGCAATTTGGGCAGATTATTTAACAACCTGCGGCACAACCTCCATCCTTGTGTTCTAACTTGTGTCGTTTAATTGGTTTTGCAGGTTGACAACCCACTTCACCAGAATGGGCCCGCGACCAACCCCATGCTAAAAAGCCCACTAACCCATGAAAAAAAAAAAAAACACTAACTAACTAAACCAAACCCATTCCCAAAAGCACCACCACTTCCACAAGATGGCAAGGGCAAAGGAGTTATCATTCATGACTGACCAGCTTTTAGTTTCAGTTTACATATTTCATGTCTTTATTTTAGTTGCTTAATTAATTAGTGTTTTTAGCGACTTGTTTAGTTAATATTTTGCTTGTGTTGCTTTCTTTTACTTGAAACATTGCTTATGCAGTAATTTTTTTAGTTACTCATAAGCACATTTTTCTTTTGAATCTTTAGTACTTTAATCACTTGCTTTGATATACTACTTCGGAATTTCACTTGATGGTTATATTTTTGAGCTTAACCTCCCTATTTTAACTTTTTGAGTTTAATTGCTTTAATGGATTCCATTCCACTGTTTCTTTTGTAATGAGTGCAGCAGCTGTCCAAATTTTTTTTTTTAAATTGGCTGCACCTTCAATGAGGTAACAATTCTTATCTCAACTTGTGTCATTTTCAGCACAAGTTGTGCTAGCACTTATAAAATAGGGTAATTATTCTTTATGCACATATGAGCCACCCATTTTCTGCACATATAGCCACATTATCCCATTCCTTGCAATCTTTTAACATTGAGGACAATGTCCATTCTGAGTATGGGGGAGAGGGTAAATTTTTTGAAAAAATTATTTTTCCTTTTCACTTGCATATAGTGACATACTCATTCATTACTTCATACTTGTACATATTCACTTATATACACTGCATATAGCTTCATATACTTAGTTATGCATACTGAGTTACATATATGTTGATTATACATTTATACATTCAAGCATTTCATTTATTCATTTAAAATTTTTGAATTTTTAAACCAGTCTTTGAATTCCATAAGCTGCTTATTTAAGCAATCCAACTTGCCTTTAGATGGTTAGTGGAATGAAAGTTCCAGCTGGGTACAAAGTCTTAAGCATTATTCTTTCTCTTACTTAATAGCTGAAAATTAATATATTTATCTAGGTATGCAGATTCTGATTAGTTATTTTGAGTTTTGAGTGTCTGAATAAGCCTTTAAGGAAGAAAATGGTCATTGTCATCTCACCATTCCTAATACAAGCATCTTAGATCTTTTAAAGCGAAATTTTTAACTTGCATTTGATAAGAATATGATTTAGGCATTCCTTCATATTTTAAACCTCACATTTAGCCTTAACCTACCTTAATTTCATTTCAACCCTTGCAAACCCCCTTGAACCTTAATTCCCTAATTTCTTTGGAACCCAAATCATTTACCTAGCCATAAAACCTAAACACTACCACCTATTTATGAGAATATTATTTCAACAATTAAGTGCATAAAAAAAAACTTGGAGGATTGAAACATCTTGAAAAGTGCTAGAGTAATTGTGAAGAGTTGATAAAATAAAATAAAATAAAATAATAAAAAAAGGGGTCACAAAAATATCCCAAAGGTAATTTTGGGTGTGACATGAAATAGGGACACATTTTGATTTAAAAAAAAAAGGTATAAAAAGTAGCCCCTTTATATAATCATTGAGATAGCACTTGAGATTCATCGTGAATTTCTTTCCTCTTAATTTAAAAGAAAAAAAAAATATTGGATGCACTTTGAGTTTCATGATTAATGTTATTCTCATATTTGGTTTTCCTTATTCACTTTCTTTGTTAACCACAATTTTACCCTATTGGACCCCATTACAACCCTTAAAAAGACCTAATGATTCTTTGAAAAATGCTTGTTACATTAGTAGAGTTAGATCTTTTATGCTTGCATATGGGTTTGGCAATATAATCCTCCATACATTACTCACCATCTATTTGAGACACATTGGCTATCTATTTCATTTAGGTTTGTTTTGGCACAATTGACTCTTGTAGCTGGTTGGTATTTGTTGCTTGGGTTGATTGATTAATTCTTAGCTATTCTGTAATTGTTGAGAGTGATTGTTTCATTCTTTGTGCTTTGCTGGTGGAAACTTGGAATATTGGTGGCTAGAGGTAAGTTAGTGGTTTGGATTAGTGATTTTTGTGTTTTCAAATACTGATTCTATTCCATTCCAAATGAGTTTTAATGAAATTTTGCTTGGGGACAAGCAAGAGTTTGAGTATGGGGGAATTTGATGCATGCATTTTATATCATCATTTAGGTATGATTTTTGCACATAATTTACCCTTGTTCATAGCTATTACTATAGATATTAACATATATTTAGTCAATTTTATAATTTTACACTTCTTAGTTTAACTTTTGGAATTTATTTGTTTTGTAGGTTAAATTTGGAGAAATTTGGTGTATTTTGATCAGAGCAGCCATTTGGAGGAAATTAGAGTTGAATTGCAAAAATTTTGAAGTTGAGTTAAAAAAGGCCGAGAGTGACACAACCTGCAGCACAACCGATTTAGCTTATGTCGCAGGTTGTGTCGATCGTCAGATATGCAGTTTTTCTCAGGCAGCAGGTTTCACAACCTGCGACACAACCCGCGACACAACCGATTCAGCTTATGTCGTTTTTACTGAAAATGGCTGACGTGGCATTTTCGTTCCTCTGATTTAATACCTCACTTTCTCTGGAATCTTCCACCTTTTTACTCATTCTAGGGCAGATCTCTGACCCATATAAAACCTCCTTTATCTATTTCTTTCCATAGGGGGAGAAAGAGAGAGATTTTTGGCAAGAAAGAAAGAAAGAAAGAGAAGCACAGGAACCATTTTTGCAGCAGCAGCAGGGGACGTTTCTGCAACTCTCCAGCAGCTGATACATCATCATTCTACTGGGTTTTTCTATTCTTTAGCTTAGATTTTCATTATTTCTTCATTTCTACACTTGGGTTTGTCTTGAAATCATGATTTGTGAGTAGATATTTGAGATTCTAGATATGGGTTTGTAAATATTGCTTTGTATTGTGGTTTTGAACTGATTTAGTCATTTAAATGAGATTTGTTATATTTTGATTTATTACTTGTGAGCTTGTTGCCTTGCTTGATGAATGGGCCCTCATTAAGTTAAGCTTTAATCCTTAATAGATGGACTGAAAAGTGAATATTTGGGATAGATAATCTTGCAATAAACTTAGTTTTCTTGGTGTTAGAGATAAGCTAAGAGGATTAAGGGGACTTTCCAAAATCAATTAGAGCTTTAATTGGGTTTTTGTTAGGTTTGAAATACCGTGAAAACAGGGTTTGATTTAATGAATACCAACTTTGAAATGCTTGAAAAAGGTTTCAAAGATTTAAGAATTGATTTCCCTCAAAATTGCAATTCTCATATGTTTGACTAAATTAGAGATAAACTACATGCAAATAATATTGAAAATCCTATCTCTAGAATCACTTTAATTTTTATTGAATTTAGATTTAATTCCTCCCAATTTCATAATTAGCAATTTTAATTTAAATCTTGGTAATCTAGTTTAATTAATTTAGTTAATTGTTTGATTTAGTTTAAATTCCTCAAATACAAATTTTAATTTCAATTTTTATTTTTAATATCTTTAAATTTTACCATTCTAATTAGCTTATCCTTTTATTTCCAATTTAAGCACAATTCCCTGTGGGAACGATATTAATTTTTTTAAAACTATACTACTGCGACCCGTGCACTTGCGGAAACACACATCAGTGTGCAATTTAGTTTGGGTTGGTTTATAAATTAAAAAATTATAAGTAATTTATATTTATTTTAAAATTATGAAGACTTTTTAGTTGGTTTTAAAATTTTAAGATTCCATGAATTAATTTTGACATTATATAAGGATTTCATAGTAATTTCATTTTTTTTAATATAATTTCAGATTTCAAGTAACAATTCTAGGCTAGTTAGATATAAATGAAACTCAAAAAAGTTGATCGAGAACAGATCTAGAAGACCAAACTGATGTGGAGAAAGGTTTATATTTATGGATTCAATTGCAAAACAAAGAGAGAGCTGTGACTGAAGCAGGATCCTTTTTGTTTTTTTTTTTTTTGGGCGTAAAAAGAGCTGTAGACGGGTCAACTCGTACCTTGTTCAAGCAAACTGGCAAGAAAATGAAGAGAACCATGGGAATGTTTGACTTAGGCCATGGGTTATTGTTGCATCTTCTCTCTCAACTGCTGTTGCTGCTTCTAATCAAACCATCAGACGCCACAGAATTGGCTTCGAACCAAAAGAGAACGGGTGAAGTTGCAGGGTTGCTAGCCTTCAAGAGATCCTCTGTTGAATCTGATCCAAATGACTTCTTAGCCAGCTGGACAGTCAATTCCTCTATTCCATGCTCATGGGTTGGCGTTTCTTGCTCTCTTGACGGCCATGTAACAGCCCTCAACCTCAATAACGCCGGTCTTATTGGCAGCCTACATCTCCCTCACCTCACTGCTGCCTTGCCATTTCTCAGGCATCTTAGTCTCCAAGGCAATTCATTCTCTGCTGGTAATCTCTCTGCCTCCACTGCTACTCCTTGCGCTCTTGAGTTTCTTGATCTCTCCTCCAACAACATCTCTGATCCTCTCCCATCAAATTCCATCATTTTGTTGTGTGATCGTCTGGCTTATGTTAATCTCTCTTACAATTCTATTCCTGGTGGCACTCTCCAATTTGGTCCTTCTTTGCTGCAGCTTGACGTCTCTCGCAATCGTATCTCTGATTCGACCTTATTGAACTATTCTCTCTATAGCTGCCAGAACTTGAATCTTCTTAATTTCTCAGATAACATACTCACAGGTCAACTTAAAGCTACTCTAGTTTCTTGCAGGAGTCTATCAGTTTTAGACCTCTCATATAATCTGCTATCGGGGGAGATACCACCTAGCTTTGTTGCAGATTCTCCATCGTCTCTCAAGCATCTAGATCTCTCTCACAACAACTTTTCTGGCAACTTCTCCCGTCTGGACTTTGGGAATTGCAGCAATCTTTCTTTGCTCAGTTTGTCACAAAACAGACTTTTTGGAACTGGGTTTCCAAATAGCATGAGCAACTGCGAGGTCTTGGAGACACTGGACCTCTCCCATAATGAGCTGCAATTATCAATTCCTGGTGCCTTGCTGGGAAGGTTGAAGAATTTGAGGCAGCTATCTCTCGCTGAAAATCAATTCTTTGGAGATATTCCTCCTGAGTTAGCACAGATCTGTGGGAATCTGCAGGATCTGGATCTATCAGCGAATAAACTTACTGGTGGCTTGCCGCTGAATTTTATATCATGTTCTTCTTTGGAGAGTCTTAACCTTGGCAATAATCACCTCTCAGGAGATTTTCTCGCTACTGTTGTCAGTAATCTTCAAAATCTGAAATATCTTTTTGTACCATTCAACAACATAACTGGTCCTGTGCCGCTATCTCTCACAAATTGTACTCAAATTCAAGTGCTTGACCTTAGTTCTAATGGCTTTACTGGGAGGATCCCTTCTGAGTTCTGCTCCTTCTCAAACCCCTCTAAGCTGCAGAAAATACTTCTGGCCAACAATTACCTATCAGGGGAGGTGCCTTCAGAGATTGGAAACTGCAAAAACCTGAGAATAATTGATTTTAGTTTCAACCATCTGCATGGTCTGATTCCCCGCGAGATTTGGACCCTGCCCAGTCTTTCTGACTTGATTATGTGGGCAAATAACCTTATAGGTGAAATTCCAGAAGGTCTTTGCATGAATGGAAGCAATCTTGAGACATTGATTCTCAACAACAATCTCATCACTGGAAGCATTCCACAGTCCATTGGCAGTTGCACAGATATGATTTGGATTTCACTTTTCAGCAACCAACTTACTGGGGAAATCCCTCCCAGTATTGGAAATCTGGGTAACCTTGCTATACTCCAACTGGGTAGCAATTCACTCACTAGACAAATACCACCAGAGCTTGGCAAGTGTCAAAGCCTCATATGGCTTGACTTGAACAGCAACAACCTTACCGGCCCCCTCCCGCCTGAGCTTGCAGACCAAGTTGGACTAATTGTTCCTGGAATTTTTTCCGGAAAGCAGTTTGCATTTGTAAGAAATGAAGGTGAGACATCTTGTAAAGAAGCTCCATTGCTTATTGAATTTGAGGGGATTCGAGCAGAGAGTCTAGAAAATTTTCCTATGGTACACTCGTGTCCAACCACCAGAATTTACTCTGGCAAGACAATTTATACATTTGATAGCAATGGCAGCATGGTATACCTTAATCTCGCTTACAATTCCCTGTCAGGGAATATCCCTGACAAGTTTGGTTCCATGAACTATTTGCAGGTCCTAAACTTGGGCCACAACAAGATAACTGGAAATATTCCTGATACTTTTGGAGGTTTGAAAGAAATTGGTGTTCTGGATCTTTCTCATAATAATCTTCAAGGATTTATCCCAGCATCTTTAGGGACTGTCTCATTTCTTAGTGATCTGGATGTCTCTTACAACAATCTCTCTGGTCCAATCCCTAGTGGTGGTCAGCTTACCACGTTCCCAGCATCCAGATATGAGAACAATGCTGGCCTTTGTGGGGTCCCATTGTCCCCTTGTGGCTTTGCAGGCAGCTCCCCAAATTCTTACTTGCGACAAGAGAAGCAGTCTTTGATAGAAGAAATGGGTTTTGGCGTCCAATTCTTTCTCACATTCTCGGTCGCATTTTTTATCAGTTTCTTGGTCGCATTTTTCATCAGCATCAAAATGGGCAACGGCAAGGGGAAGACTGGAAGAGCACCTTGAACTTGCACCATGGCTGGGGAAATCCTAACACAAGCGTCACCAACGCCATTTAGCAGGGAGTTTCCACTCGATTTCTCGCTTTCTTCTTTAGTACGCGGAAAGACTAATGGCCCGTGGGTGGGTAGCCCAACACTATCTCTATCTTGGACTAGATTGTATTTGTGTAACTGCCTTTTCTTTCCCTCAGAAAGTAATGATGTGATAAACAGGTATAAAATGCTTTATATATATATATATATATATATATATATATATATATATATATATATATATATATATATATATATATTAAACTTTGATAGCTTATTTAAAAAAAATTCACTATTCTAAAATTTGAGTTATGGTCTGAATTAAAGCTCGAATTCAGTTTGATAAAATTTTAAATCAAAATAATTAATAATTTAATTTGATGTTTAAATCAGATCAGATTAAACCTAACAATTGAATTTTTTAAAAAAGTAAAAGGAAAAATTACCAAAAAAAAATCTTATATTTTTATTTTTTTTCAAATTTTACTCTATATTTTAAAAATTATCAATTAAATTTTATATTTTTAAATACTGCATAATTGTACTCTAGTGTTACTATGTTCGTTAAGTAATTAACGAAAATGTCAAGCTAATGATAGAGTAAAATGGTACAATATTTAAAAGTAGAGAGTTTAATTGATAATTTTTAAAGTAAAAGATAAAATTAAAAAATTTTGAAAGTAAAGAATTTTTTTGGCAATTTCCCTTAATTTATTAATTATAAATATATTTTATATAAATTAAGTAAAATATATAAATTTAAACAAATTTAGGTACTTAAGATACTAATTGAATTCGGATATAATAAAAAAATTATCATTCTCAGTATAATATAAAGACAAAAAAATAATTGTTCTTAAATATTTACTATAAAGTTTATACATAATTAATAAAATTATACACAATAATAATGAAATCTCTCAAAGTTGTTAAAGTTGACAAGGTGAATTCTTTTCATCATTTATTTATCTTCAAAATCAATTCCATATTAATATTCAAATATTAGTGGAGATAGGAGTAGGGAATTTGCCTATGGGATTGGAAAATTATCCATTCATTCATTTAATTCCATCATTCTATATAGAGACACTTTGACTATTGATTGTTCTAGAATTCCTTTTGAGCATTACTCTCTCTTTTGATTGGTTGGTTTGGGGATTTTGAATGATAATTGACTTGATGGCTAAGCGGTGAAAGCTTGGATAAGTATTAGATTCTTTGCATTTTGAAGGATGGGTATATGGATTGTTGGTATGGCTAAAGGTGTGTTAAGTTACTTTAATAGGTGATTTTCATAGCTCTTTGGATAAGGCACCCCTAAAAAATTTGCATCACATTTTAAAGTTGCCTTGAGGACAAGCAAAAGCTTGAGTTTGGGGGTATTTGATGCATACATTTTGCATAATCATTTAGGTTTAATTTCATAGCCATTTTATTTGATTATTAGTCACTTTTAGTTAATTTTCATTAGTTATTTAGTTAGTTTTTCATAATTGTCAATTTTAGATTAATTTGTAATTTTTACTTTGTTTTGTAGGAAAAATGGTATTTTTGAAGGACTAAAAAGAAATTTTTCCATTGAGGAGTGACTTCTATAGCCAAAGATGTCAAAAACAAGTTTTAAAGTTGAAATATGCATTGGCCAAATTGCGCATAACTTGCCGCATAAGCTATGCAGATCTGCATAAGGAGAAGAAACACTGTTCCAACACCTGCCGAATTGTGCATAAGGAGAGTGCATAGCTTATGCAGATTCACGCCTCCCTTATGCAATCTCACGGAATTGTGCATAACCCATGCGCCAAGTCATGCAGTTCCGCATAAGTGAACCAGAAACCAGCCGAAAACTGCATAAGGGACTGCATGACTTATGCAGTCCACTTATGCAGTCCCACAAAGATTTCATTAATGAGCTGGCAGAAGATTCCCTCAAAAAAATCCCTCCTAAAACACACCATTTTAGGGCTCCATGTCAGAAAATGCTATAAATAGCCCCATTTCCCATTTTAGAAGGGAGGAAGAAAAGAAGGAAGAAAAGGGAAAGAAGAGAGCAGCAGCTGAAGGGTCACAAACACCTCCCACACCATTTCTAATCAGATTTGGAGATTTCTCTCTTTTCTTACATTTTTCCTACACTTCTAGTGTTGAGCTTCTTGTTTCTTAGCTTAGATTAAAGCTTTATTTCCATATTAACTCACAATATCTTGTAAATATTATGGATAGTGAGTAGTTTACTTTGATTCTGGAGTAAGGGATGTAATATTTAGTTATTTTTGTGGATTTGAACTGGGTTAGTCCCAATTTAATGAATTTATGAGGTTTAATCCATTTCTTGTGTGCTTATTCACATGCTTAATGAAGGGCCCCATTAAGTTATGTTCTTAATCCTTGGTTGAAGCACCGAAAGGAGAAAACCAAGTGATAGTTAATCAAGAAATTGGACTTAATTAACTTAGATCTAGAAATAGACTAAGGGTTAAGAGGGTTTTAATAAATTGATTAAAGAACCTAATGGGTCTTGGTTAATTTTAACTCCACGAAAGTAGGATTAAGTTAATTAAGGCACTCTTTGTCTCTCTCGAAAGAGTTTTCAAAGAATTTTAGAATTAATCTCCTTTAAACCAATAAATTTCATGGATTGGGCTAGCTAGGAAAAATCCCAAAATGACTTAAATATGAACCCTTAATTCCAGAATCGTCCTTCATCGATTATTGCTTAGAATTTTACTTTTGATTGTTTAGTTTAATCTCATTTTATTAATTTTCATTATTATCAATTTCTTTATTTTGCGAATTATTAAATTAGTCATTGTTTGAATTTAGTTTTGGATTTTCATCCTTTATGCTTCAAATTCCTAAATTTCTTTTATTAATTTGATTAGAATACAATTTTAACATATTTTATTTTACATCAAAAATTCAATTATTAACACAACTCCTCGTGGGAACGATATCTTTTTCTATACTACTTGAACGACCCGTGCACTTGCGGTTGGGACACATCAAGTTTTTGGCGCCGTTGCCGGGGAGTTGTTTGTTTAAGATTGAATTCTTGATTATTTTAGTTGTTTTTAGTTTTATTTTTGTTATCTTTTCATTTTTTTTTTGTGTTTGTTTGTTCTTTTTCAGGTACTCTTAATCTTTTATGAGAAGAGCTAGAAGCACAAGTGACACATCCTTATTGTTCAATCCTGAAATTGAGAAATTTTGTAAAGCCAACAAGAAAGAAACCAGAAAAAGAAAAGAAGCTTTGAGAGAAACTGAATTAGAAGCAGACATGGCTGATGAAAGAATTAGAATTAGTGGCAGTAATGCTGGAAATGGTCGAAACAATGAAAATGCAGCCCAAGGTGAAGAGGTTATAAATGCTAATGTACCTAGGGGAAGTATGATGGATCATGCTTTTTCTCGTTTTGATGACTTGAGAGAGAGCATAGCAAGACCAAGAATTGATGCAAATAGCTACAAGATGGATTTTGGAGTTCTTCAAATGATTCAAAAATCTCAATTTGGGGGACATCCTTCTGAAAATCCACACACACATCTGAAGAAGTTTTCTATGATTTGTGATATGCAAAAACAACCTGGAGTGTCTGATGATGCAGCAAGATTGAAGCTATTCCCATTCTCTTTGAAAGATAGAGCATTGGATTGGCTTGATTCTTTACCTCACAACTCCATCACAAATTGGGAGCAACTCACTGATGCATTTCTTGCACAATATTTCCACCTGGAAAAACTCAAGAATTGAGGAATCAAATGACAGCTTTTAGACCAAGAGAGGATGAAACTCTCTATGAATCATGGATGAGATGGAAGGAATTAGAGAGACAATGCCCACATCATGCCATTCCAAAATGGATGATAAACCAGAATTTTTACGCAAATGTCACTCCTGCAATTAGAGGGATTATTGATGCTCAAACAGGAGGAGAATTTATTATGAAGCATGAAGATGAAGCTTATGAGCTATTGGAGAAAATTGCAAAGAATACTCATCTTTGGAGTAGTCCAAGAGGACCAACTCCAACTCAAAAGAGGCAAGCCGCTGGAATGTATGATCTTGATCCATTCAACATGATTAATGCAAAGTTTGATGCACTTACAAATGTCTTGGCTAAGAAGATGGAAGATTTGAGTATGTTGGTTAGTTCATCATCATCATCTGAGAGTTCTCAACAGGTTACTTATGCAGAAGGAACAATGAGATGTGGAGTAGATTATCCTTCATATGCTTGGAGGAATCATCCCAATTTTTCATGGGGGAATCAGCAAAATCAAGCTTCAACTCAGAACTTTCCACCACAACAACAAGGGCATCAATACCAATAACCTAGGCAACCACCACCTAGTTTTCAGCAAAAGAATGCAATTCCTACACCTCTACCAAGACAGCAAGAACAAAGTTCCACCACAGAGGCTTTATTACAACAAATTCTTGCTAATCAAACTAAGCATGATGAAGAGATGAGAGAGATGAAAGCAAGGCTGGAACAAATGCAAACACACAATAGGATGCTGGAAAATCAGATTGCACAACACGCATGCTCATCAAGTACCAATTCTATGGGAAAACTTCCTAGTCAAACAGAAAATCCAAGGGAGCAATGTCATGCCATCACACTGAGGAGTGGTAAAATAGTGCATACTGAGAAGAGTGAAAAAGTTGAGAAGAGAGAAAATGAGAAAGATGTCAAGGGAGATGAAAAACAAGAGAGTGCAGAAAAAGGTAAAGAGGAGGTTGAAGAGAAAGAAGAGAAATACATACCTCCAGAGCCTTACAAGCCACAGCTTCCCTTTCCACAGAGATTTCAAAAAGCCAAGCTTGATAAGCAATTTGGGAAGTTCTTAGAGGTTTTGAAGAAGCTATATATAAATGTGCCTTTTATCGATGCTCTTTCCCAAATGCCTTCTTATGCTAAGTTTTTGAAAGAAATTCTCTCAAACAAAAGAAGACTTGAAGATTATGAGACTGTAGCCTTAACTGAGGAATGTAGTGCTATCCTCCAAAGGAAACTTCCTCCAAAGCTCAAGGATCCAGGGAGTTTTTCAATTCCATGCCACATTGGGGAATCATGTTCTGTAAAAGCTTTATGTGATTTAGGGGCTAGTGTAAGCCTTATGCCCCTCTCCATCTATGAGAAGCTTAACATGGGAGATCTTAAGCCAACCCACATTTCTCTTCAGTTGGCAGACAGATCAATTAAATATCCAGAAGGGATCTTGGAAAATATACCACTGAAGGTTGGAAAATTTTACATCCCAGTTGACTTTGTCATTTTGGACATGGAAGAGGATTCTCATATGCCAATCATTTTGGGGAGGCCTTTCCTGGCTACAGCTGGTGCTTTGATTGACGTGAAAGGTGAAAAGCTTACTCTTAGAGTCGGAGAGGATCAGTTAGTCTTCAATATTGGCAATGACAAGAAGAAGCAACATGAAGATGTAGACTCTTGTTTGAGAATTGATATAGTTGATGAGTTAGCAAAAGAGCACTTTAGAAAGAGCTATCCAAAGGCTTCTCTTGAAAGTTGTCTTGTCCATGAAGGGACTATCAATGATGAAAATCCAAAAGAGGTTGTATTTGCACAATATTTGAAGAGTAATCCACCTTGTCCTATGGCACCAATCTTTCAAGTTGAGCAAGTGGAGAAAAGTGAAGTAAAGCAACCATCTCTCAAAGAAAAAGATGCACCAAAGGTTGTCAAGAAAGAAATGGTCGGATTTTTAGACAAAGCAACAAGGATCTTCTCATGTGATGGAAAGAAAATGAAGTATAGATTCATTGAAGCACCTATTGGAAACAGAGGCAATAAATTCCAATTCCAGCCACCATGAAATGCATAAAAAGTCCAGCTAAGGACTATAAATTAGCCCTCTTGGGAGGCATCCCAAGTTCCTTTTATTTTGTTTTTGTTGATTTACTTTTATTTTCATTGCTTTTGTTTTTATCTTAAATCTCCCCAAATTCAATTTTTGACATTGTTGAATCTTGTCCTTTGTAGATGTATTTCAATGGAGGAAGGTTTGCTGTCTGGTTTATGCAGAGAAAAAAATGACATTTTGCAGCAAGGAAGGGTCTGCAGCAGATGGTTTATGTTCTTGGTGAGGTTGGGTGTGTAACTTTTAAATATTTGTGCTTATAATGTTAATATGGTGGTAAGTGAGTCATTTTTGCAGTTATGAGCTTATTTGGGTTGTGGGATTTAAGGTGGAAATGCTGCATTTTTCTTGGCAAAACTTCGGGAGTTCATCATTTGTGAATAGATGCAACTTTATGCAGATTTTATTGAGTTTTATGTGCTAAAGGTTGATTTGCAGAATTTGAGTTGAAATGGCATGGTTCACAAAGGCCTTTTATGCAGGATTTACTTCTACAAGCTTGTGTGATGCAATTTTGATGGACTTTGTATATATTGATGTGTTTTTTATGACAATTTCTCATGATTTATGCTTCATAGAATTATATTTCTTCATTCTAGGGTATTTTTCACACTTGCAAATTATTTTCCATTGCAATCTCAATCTTGTTGAATTGTGCATAAGCAACTGCATAGCTTATGCAATCCTGCATAACCACAATTCTTGCCATTTTCATCCCTGTTGCAAACTGCATAAGGAGAGTGCATAGCTTATGCAACTCTGCATAGCCACATTTTTGTCAAATTTCATATCTGCCGAGACTTGCATAAGTGTGTGCATGACTTATGCACTTTTGCATGACTTCAAATCCTGCATTTTCTCTCTCTGCCGAAATCTGCATAAGGAGGGCGCATAACTTATGCACTTCCGCATGACCACATTCCCCAAAAATTAAAACCTGCCGAGAGGTGCATAAGCAGAGTGCATGACTTATGCACTTCCGCATAACCAAAAACCCTGAATTCCAAAACTTGCCGAGAGGTGCATAAGCAGAGTGCATGACTTATGCACTTTCGCATGACCATCAACTCTGAATACCAAAATCTGCCGAGAGGTGCATAAGCAGAGTGCATGACTTATGCACTTCTGCATAACCACAAACTCTAAATTCCAAGACTTGCCGAGACTTGCATAAGGAGGGTGCATGACTTATGCACAACTACATGACCACATTTTCTGAATATCAAAACCTGCCGAGAGGTGCATAAGCAGAGTGCATGACTTATGCACTTCTGCATAACCACAAACTCTGAATTCCAAGACTTGCCGAGACTTGCATAAGGAGGGTGCATGACTTATGCACAACTGCATGACCACATTTTCTGAATATCAAAACCTGCCGAGAGGTGCATAAGCATAGTGCATAGCTTATGCACTTCCGCATGACCACACTCTCCAAAAATCAAAATCTGCCGAGACCTGCATAAGGAGAGTGCATAACTTATGCACTTCCGCATAACCACCAACTCTGAATTCCAAGACCTGCCGAGACTTGCATAAGGAGAGTGCATAACTTATGCACTTCCGCATGACCACAAAAAAAAAAAAAAAAAAAAAAAAAAAAAAAAAAAAACAAAACATGCCGAGACTTGCATAAGGAGAGTGCACGGCTTATGCACTCTTGCATGACCACAATTCCTACACTTCCATTTTTAGCCGAAACTTGCATAAGTCAGCGCATAAGCTATGCACTCTTGCATAATCAGTTTTTCACACTTTTTATCTTCCACCAAAACCTGCATAAGAGAATGCATAAGTTATGCACACTCATTCTCCCTTATGCGCTTTACAGTGTCCTGTTCAAATCAAAATTTATTTTCGGCACCCATTTTCCTTTTGAATATACTGCACAGGCTCTGAATCCTCTTATGCAAATATTTTGCATAGCCTATGCAGTCCTTATTGCCACTCATGCAGAACCGCACGGCTTATGCACCCTACTTATGCACCTGTTTTGGACAGCACTTTACTCTGCATAACCTGTGCAGCTTCTTATGCATCCCCATTATATCTTGAATTCTCATCTGCTCTATACCAGGTAACTCTTTTTTTTTGCTCTTAAATTTCACTAATCCTGGTTATTCCCTTTGCTTTGAGTTTTCATAATACACTGCTTGAGACATTGAGGACAATGTCTAATTTTGAGTTTGGGGGTGCACATTTTGATTTTTGCTTCATTTTTCACATTTTGAGTATAGGAGCATCTCATCCCATTCCATTTACATATATTGTAAATATTTTACATATACATCCTTACATACATATACATAACACATTTACACACACATTATACATCACTTAGAAATTGTACACATTGCACACAAATAGACTTCCTCCATTTAGTTAATGCATTACTCATTTTTAGGAATCATGCATCATGCATTAAAATCTTTTGCCAAATCCCTTGAGTATTGAAAAGTTGCCTATGAGAGTGATTTGACTTACCTTTAGTTGGGTTTGTGGATTGAAAGTTTCCTAAGAGGTGCAAGGTTTTGAAGTGTCTATCCCTTGCCTATATCTTCTTAGCCAAAAAGCCACCCAACTAGTCCTTTAGAGATTGGAGTGTTTAGAGGGAGTTATTGGATATAAGGTAGTCAAATGATGTCTCACCAATCCTAGAACAAATTTTCTAAACCTTTCAAGGCGAAATACCAGCTTGTACTTGAAAAGAGAGATGATTAGGCATTCTTTGATTTAAACCTTCTCATTTTAAACCTTTGGCCCTTTTCCTAATTAAAATTGACCCTTGAAAAACCCCTTTGAGCCTTTTTATCCCTAATTTTTCTTGAAATCCTTATTGCTACCTAGCCAATGAACCAAACACTCCAACCCTTTTCATGAGGATAATTGAATATTAGGTACACTTTATAAAAAATAAAATAAAAAAAGAGAAAAAGAAAAAAAATACAATAAAAGGGAGAAGAAATGCTTGTCATCTTGTAAAAGTGCTAGTATATGTACTTTTCATTATTGTCATTCAAATTGAAAGAAATCCACCCAAAGTATTAAAAGGAATGAGGTTGGGGGTGGCATTTTTAGGGACAATCATCAAAAGAAAATGCAAGATACAAGTTTAAAGTATCACAATGTCCCTCCATTTTTATGTGTTTTGTAAACTATGCTAGCACTTAACAATTCTCATTGTGTATTTCTCTCCTCCATATATATATTAAAAAAAAAAAGAGAAAAAATATAATAAAATAAGAAGTGTACCTTATATTGTCAATATTGAAAATATTCTCATGCTTTGAATCCTTTTTACCCATTTTTCTTCTTAGCCTCATTTTGAACCCCATAGCCTCATTACATCCCTAAAAAGACCTTTGATCTCTTGATAGTACTTGCTACATTAGTGGAGATAGGAGTAGGGAATTTGCCTATGGGATTGGAAAATTATCCATTCATTCATTTAATTCCATCATTCTATATAGAGACACTTTGACTATTGATTGTTCTAGAATTCCTTTTGAGCATTACTCTCTCTTTTGATTGGTTGGTTTGGGGATTTTGAATGATAATTGACTTGATGGCTAAGCGGTGAAAGCTTGGATAAGTATTAGATTCTTTGCATTTTGAAGGATGGGTATATGGATTGTTGGTATGGCTAAAGGTGTGTTAAGTTACTTTAATAGGTGATTTTCATAGCTCTTTGGATAAGGCACCCCTAAAAAATTTGCATCACATTTTAAAGTTTGCTTGAGGACAAGCAAAAGCTTGAGTTTGGGGGTATTTAATGCATACATTTTGCATAATCATTTAGGTTTAATTTCATAGCCATTTTATTTGATTATTAGTCACTTTTAGTTAATTTTCATTAGTTATTTAGTTAGTTTTTCATAATTGTCAATTTTGGATTAATTTGTAATTTTTACTTTGTTTTGTAGGAAAAATGGTGTTTTGAAGGATCAAAAGAAATTTTGCCATTGAGGAGTGACTTACAGCCAAAGATGTTAAAAATAAGTTTTAAAGTTGAAATATGCATTGGCCAAATTATGATAACTTGCCGCATAAGCTATGCAGATTCGCATAAGGAGAAGAAACACTGCTCCAACACCGAATTGTGCATAAGGAGAGTGCATAGCTTATGCGATTCACGCCTCCTTATGCAATCTCACGGAATTGTGCATAACCCATGCGCCAAGTCATGCGATTCGCATAAGTGAACCAGAAACTGCAGAATCGCATAAGGGATCGCATGACTTATGCATCCACTTATGCATCCCACAAAGATTTCATTAATGAGTCAGTAAGATTCCTCAAAAATCCCTCCTAAAACACACCATTTTAGGGCTCCATGTCAGAAAATGCTATAAATAGCCCCATTTCCCATTTTAGAAGGGAGGAAGAAAAGAAGGAAGAAAAGGGAAAGAAGAGAGTAGCAGCTGAAGGGTCACAAACACCTCCCACACCATTTCTAATCAGATTTGGAGATTTCTTTCTTTTCTTACATTTTTCCTACATTTCTAGTGTTGAGCTTCTTGTTTCTTAGCTTAGATTAAAGCTTTATTTCCATATTAACTCACAATATCTTGTAAATATTATGGATAGTGAGTATTTTACTTTGATTCTGGAGTAAGGGATGTAATATTTAGTTATTTTTATGGATTTGAACTGGGTTAGTCCCAATTTAATGAATTTATGAGGTTTAATCCATTTTTTGTGTGCTTATTCACATGCTTAATGAAGGGCCCCATTAAGTTATGTTCTTAATCCTTGGTTGAAGCACCGAAAGGAGAAAACCAAGTGATAGTTAATCAAGAAATTGGACTTAATTAACTTAGATCTAGAAATAGACTAAGGGTTAAGAGGGTTTTAATAAATTGATTAAAGAACCTAATGGGTCTTGGTTAATTTTAACTACACGAAAGTAGGATTAAGTTAATTAAGGCACTCTTTGTCTCTCTCGAAAGAGTTTTCAAAGGATTTTAGAATTAATCTCCTTTAAACCCATAAATTTCATGGATTGGGCTAGCTAGGAAAAATCCCAAAATGATTTAAATATGAACCCTTAACTCCAGAATCGTCCTTCATCGATTATTGCTTAGAATTTTACTTTTGATTGTTTAGTTTAATCTCATTTTATTAATTTTCATTATTATCAATTTCTTTATTTTGCGAATTATTAAATTAGTCATTGTTTGAATTTAGTTTTGCATTTTCATCCCTTATGCTTCAAATTCCTAAATTTCTTTTATTAATTTGATTAAAATACAATTTTAACATATTTTATTTTACATCAAAAATTCAATCATTAACACAACTCCTCGTGGGAACGATATCTTTTTCTATACTACTTGAACGACCCGTGCACTTGCGGTTGGGACACATCAAGGATAGGCTAAGCTATTATTTTATCCCTTTTTATTTTTAGTTACAACGGGAAGTAATTCTTTCATCCGTATGATTTAAGATATATGCTGACTTGACAAAACATTCTGTTAGGAATTAATGAACACGGTATTAGTCAGCTATGATTTCATTGTTATGGTTCAGTTGGTTATCTCAGTTTGGCTGAGAGTTGAGCCTTGTTTTAGCTCGTAAAAATTAGAACTACCAGTTTTATTACCTGGTGTTGGTTCACTGACTCGACTATGATAGTTGAGCTGGAGAAGTTTGGTAAAAAATTTACCAGTATTTCAGTATCTTAAAAGAGCAAACTGTAAGCTATTCCTAGAATTTAGGCTGCTAAATTTGAGGTATAAAATGGCATGACGTATGTCGAATTGAAGAGCAACAATTGTGAATTCGGATGACATTTTCATCTTCCGAAGTGTGCGCCCGAATTGAGTTCCGTACTCTTTCCTGCACTAAACAACCACTCAGGCTCTGTACTAGGAATTCATTATTGCAATTAAATGACTACTGAAGCTAAAATATTCCGGCTATTCTCCAGCCACTGGACGTTATTTTCTACAGCGATTACAAAAGAACCAATACCCGTGTGTAAAACATGGGACATTCCGGGCATGAATCTTATGATCAAGTTCCCAACATGGTTTTCTGCATCTACTTTATTGCTTATTGATTTTTTGGGGCAAACTGGTTCCAGAGTAGTCCAACTTCTCTGTATTAATGCATTCTAATTCTTAAAGAGTTTGGAGTGGACAAAAATAATGGTGGAAGCCACAAGGGCATCACAGTTAGCGAAAGGCCTAAACTTTTTGGTTAAGGAAAAAGATTTTTGAACTCCATCGGTTA